>NW_013570766.1:8578-8724 GCF_000499745.2 Eimeria mitis | reverse complement strand
TATGGCTTTTGTGAACGCATCTGTTGTTTTGCTGCAAAAAAATAAAAATATATTTATTTTATTTATTTTAGTTTTTTTGTTTTTTCTCTTTTTTCTCTATTTCTACTTATTATCGTATAGGTACAAGGTGCAACCACATATCAGCT
>NW_013570766.1:7669-7963 GCF_000499745.2 Eimeria mitis | reverse complement strand
CCTAAACCCTAAACCCTCCCCCCTAAACCCTAAACCCTAAACCCTCCCCCCTAAACCCTAAACCCTCTCCCCTAAACCCTAAACCCTCTCAAACCCCTTACACTTTCTGAGGAATGACAAGAGACAAAGGGTCTAATATAGGCCCCCTTTGGCTGCAACATAGAGAGGTCAGGAGAGACCCCCTCCTCATCATGGGCCCAAGCAAACGTCACCACGGGGGCCCTAAACCCTGGGTCTCCTGCGGCGTTCTCTTCTCCTATTGGGTTGCCTCGCACCAGGTTGTACCCAGAACCC
>NW_013570766.1:7322-7549 GCF_000499745.2 Eimeria mitis | reverse complement strand
TATCTGTATATATATATATATATATATATATATATATATATATATATATATATATAGATGCATGTGTATATGCTTATTTATGTATTTATATATATTATATATGCACATATGTATATTGGGGGCCAAAGAACAAGACAGAGAAAAAGAGAGAGACAGAAAGGAGACAGAGAAACAGAGACAGAGAGAGACAAAAAAAGCTAAACCCTAAACCCTAAACCCTAGCCCCC
>NW_013570766.1:6302-6427 GCF_000499745.2 Eimeria mitis | reverse complement strand
TGGGGGTTTCGTCTGTGTGTGTTTCTTGTTCTCTATTTATCCAGGCTGCATGCATGCATGCATGCATGCAAAAAAGCCCCAAAACATTCACACACAACAAGGAGAAAGTTCATTTATCTAGGGTC
>NW_013570766.1:5991-6202 GCF_000499745.2 Eimeria mitis | reverse complement strand
TACAGGCTAGGGTTTACAGCGCGTAATAGGGTTAAGGGTTTAGGGTTTAGAGTGAACAAGGGTTTATAATATACACTCCAGGGTTTAGGGTTTAGGGTTTAGGGTTTAGGGTTTAGGGTTTAGGGTTTAGGGTTTAGGGTTTACTGGTGTCTTTGCCGAGGTCTTCGATGGAGAAATTTTCAGGCCGCCTGGGGTTAGACAACTGCAACAG
>NW_013570766.1:5773-5911 GCF_000499745.2 Eimeria mitis | reverse complement strand
ATTTATTTATTTATTTTATTTATTTTGTTTTTTTATTTTATTTATTTTATTTTTTTGTTTATAACAAATAAAAGGAAGAGACAAAAAAGGAGACAGAAAGGAGACACCAACAAAAAGGAGACAGCAGCAGTTTATCTC
>NW_013570766.1:4403-5229 GCF_000499745.2 Eimeria mitis | reverse complement strand
TTATTTATTTATTTATTTATTTTATTTATTTATTTATATTATTTTTATTTATTAATTTATTTATATTATTTTTATTTATTTTATTTTTATTTATTTATTTATTTATATTATTTTTATTTATTTTATTTATTTATTTATTTATATATTTATAAATTTATATAAATAAAGAGACCTTATCGATCCTATCTCTTGCATCTCTTGCTCTTTGTTTGAGTCTCTCTTTCACATCATTTTCTTTATTATTTTTTTTTTCTTTTTTATTTAAATTTTTTTCTGTTTCTTCTTCTTTTTCTTTTTCTTCTTTTTCTTCTTCTTCATCGTCATCAAAGAAAAAAGAATATCCATTTGTCTTTATATTATTACTAGCATAGGGGGCCCCCCTGGGGGCCCCCTCTCCTGCTGCTGCTGTCTCCTCCTCCTGCTGCAGCTCCTGCTGCAGCTCCTGCTGCAGCTCCTGCTGCAGCTCCTGCTGCTGCTGCTGCTGCAGCAGCAGCGAGCTGTTGCTGCTGCTGCCCTCTTTATTTCTGTCTTTTGTTTGTTCAGTTGCGAGAAGTGTATCTGTCTCTTCTACAGCAGCAACTGCTGCAGCAGCAGCAGCAGCATCAGCAGCATCAGCAGCAGCAGCAGCAGACACAGAGTGAAGAGGAGACTCACGCTCAAGCCTGCGGATCCCCTCCACCGCATGCAGCAGATGCATGCAACAGGCAGCAGCAGCCCCAAACAAACAGAGAGAAAGTCTTGGTGGCGCCATTGTGCTTCAGCTGTATCAACAGCAGCAGCAACAGCAGCAGCAACAGCAGCAGCAGCAGCAGTCGCAGCAGCAGCA
>NW_013570766.1:3072-4303 GCF_000499745.2 Eimeria mitis | reverse complement strand
TATCTATTCATTTCATTTCATTTACATTATTTTATTTTACTTTATTTATTTATTTACTCATTTATTTATTTATTTATTTATTTATATTATTTATTTATTTATTTATTTATATTATTTTTATTTATTTTATTTTTATTTATTTATTTATTTATAAATTTATATAAATAAAGAGACCTTATCGATCCTATCTCTTGCATCTTTTGCTCTTTGTTTGAGTCTCTCTTTCACATCATTCTCTTTATTATTTTTTTTTTCTTTTTTATTTAATTTTTTTTCTGTTTCTTCTTCTTTTTCTTTTTCTTCTTTTTCTTCTTCTTCATCGTCGTCAAAGAAAAAAGAATATCCATTTGTCTTTATATTACCAGCAGAGGGGGCCCCCCTGGGGGCCCCTTCTCCTGCTGCTGCTGTCTCCTCCTCCTGCTGCAGCTCCTGCTGCAGCTCCTGCTGCAGCTCCTGCTGCTGCTGCTCTTTTTGAGTGTGTATATATGTAGGGGTAGGAAGAAACAGCAAGCTGTCTATACACCCCAAAGAGAAAACAGATGTAAATAGTAATAATAATAATAAAATAAAAAATAAATAAATAAATTATTTATTTTATTTATAAACAAAATACAATTAACATCATTACACTCTGTGTGTGTCAGCTGTTGCAGTGGTTCCTGCTGCTGCTGCTGCTGCTGCTGCTGCTGCTGCTGCTGCTGCTGCAGTTGTTTGTTGTTTTCTTTTTTTCTCTGTTTATAAATAAAACACCAATGAAGAAATAAACTCAAGGCTGTTCTTTGCAGCCATAAAAAAAAAAAATAAAAACAACAGAGCCGGGGATCGACCCCACAACACGATCCCAGCTAAGGGAGCGGTCAAGGGTGAGCGATAGGCCCCACATATATCTAGCTGTTGCAGCCACCCCCCGGCACACACACATATTGAGAGAAATAAATAAAAAATTAAAATAAAAATGAGTTTAATGAGTTTAAAATATCTTAATTATATGGATAAATAAAAGAAATACAGATGTTTTCTTTGTATCGTTTGGGGTGTATGTACACCTGCTGCTGCTGCTGCTGCTGGCAGGTGTACATACACCCCAAACAAGCGGCTCATAATACCTTAAAAAATGCATAAAAGATCAATTAAATTAATTTTTTGAGTTTAGTTTATTTTATTTATTTAAATAAATTATATTTTAGTGAATATAAAACAATTTTTGGGGGCCTTCTGCATGGACCGGTCG
>NW_013570766.1:2466-2972 GCF_000499745.2 Eimeria mitis | reverse complement strand
TGAGGTGTATATCGAGAGGAGGGGGAGGGCCTGGTACTGCACCCCTTTTTTTTTTGTTTTTTTTTTCTCAGCTCAACGAAATATAAATAAATTTAATTTATTTTATTTAAATTAATTTATATAAAACAATAAAACAATTCATTGGCGGCGAAATCATATACTCATACTCTCATACAATACACCCCCAATCGAGCTGCCTATACACCCCAACCACACAATAGACCTTCTAGGGTTTATCGTTTCATCCCTTTACAGCACCACACACAAAACCCTAAACCCTAAACCCTAAACCCTAAACCCTAAAACATTAAACCCTAAACCCTCGCAGCAGCTCATCAGGCTAATTCTCTCTCTAAGACAACTCAAAAAGAAGAGTACAATAAACCACCGAAATAAGAAAGTCTGCATTGCTGCAACTCAACACCTTCTCCTTTTTATTTTCTAGGGTTTAGGGTTTAGGGTTTAGGGTTTAGGGTTTAGTGTTTATTTGTCTCTAGAGCTGTTGC
>NW_013570766.1:1718-2366 GCF_000499745.2 Eimeria mitis | reverse complement strand
CCCCAAACAAGCGGCTCATAATACCTTAAAAAATGCATAAAAGATCAATTAAATTAATTTTTTGAGTTTATTTTATTTTATTTATTTAAATAAATTATATTTTAGTGAATATAAAACAATTTTTGGGGGCCTTCTGCAAGGGCCCGCCGCTCTCAGGTGTATATCGAGAGGAGGGGGAGGGCCTGGTACTCCACCCCTTTTTTTTTTGTTTTTTTTTCTCAGCTCAACGAAATATAAATAAATTTAATTTATTTTATTTAAATTAATTAAAATAAAACAATAAAACAATTTATTGGCGGCGAAATCATATACTCATACTCTCATACAATACACCCAATCGAGCTGCCTATACACCCCAACCACACAACAGACCTTCTAGGGTTTATCGTTTCATCCCTTTACAGCACCACACACAAAACTCTAAACCCTAAACCCTAAACCCTAAACCCTAAAACATTAAACCCTAAACCCTCGCAGCAGCTCATCAGGCTAATTCTCTCTCTAAGACAACTCAAAAAGAAGAGAGCAATAAACCACCGAAATAAGAAAGTCTGCATTGCTGCAACTCAACACTTTCTCCTTTTTATTTTCTAGGGTTTAGGGTTTAGGGTTTAGGGTTTAGTGTTTATTTGTCTCTAGAGCTGTTGT
>NW_013570766.1:1375-1614 GCF_000499745.2 Eimeria mitis | reverse complement strand
TAGCTAGCCAGCTAGCTAGCTAGGTAGCCAGCTAGCTAGCTAGCCAGCTAGCTAGCTAGGTAGCTAGCTATCCATTTAGCTAGCTAGCTGGATGCCAGCTAGCTAGACAGCACTTTCAACAAGCAGCTAGCTAGCAATGCTAGCTAGCTAGATGGCTAGCTAACTGGCTAGCCGGATAGCTAGCTAGCTGAGTAGCTAGCTGGAGGTCCCCTGATGAAAGGAATAGAATATAAGAGCAG
>NW_013570766.1:1027-1275 GCF_000499745.2 Eimeria mitis | reverse complement strand
TGGTTGCGTTGCTGCATGCAGAGGAGAAAGCCAACATTAAACAAAATCAAAATTTCTTAAAACAACAAACTCTCCTAGCTAGCTGCCGACAGAGGTGGCTGGCTAGCCAGCTAGCCGGCTAGCCAGCTAGCTAGCTAGGTAGCCAGCTAGCTAGCTAGCCAGCTAGCTAGCTAGGTAGCCAGCTAGCTAGCTAGCCAGCTAGCTAGCTAGGTAGCTAGCTAGCTAGCTGGACAGTTGGCTAGCTAGAC
>NW_013570765.1:7130-8914 GCF_000499745.2 Eimeria mitis | reverse complement strand
TATATATATATATATATATATATATATATATATGCGTTGTTTGCTTGTTTTATGGTATTGATATAATTTTTGTTTATTTTATTTATTATTGTATTTATACTATTTTTATTTGTATATTTTTTATTTATTTTTTATTTTATTTATATTTTTCTTTTTAATAAAATAAATAAAAATAAAACAAAAAACAAATCCACAGAGAGGCTGTATATAGCCGAACAAAACAAAATTTGTTGTTGCTGCTGCTGCTGCATCTGCTGCATCTGCTGCTGCTGCTGCATGTGCTGCTGCTGCTGCAGCTGCTCATGCTGCTGCTGCAGCTGCTCATGCTGCTGCTGCAGCTGCTCATGCTGCTGCATCTGCTGCTGCTGCTGCTGCTGCATCTGCTGCTGCTGCTGCTGCTTCTGCTGCTCATGCTGCTGCTGCTGCATCTGCTGCTGCTGCTGCAGCTGCTCATGCTGCTGCTGCTGCATGCGCTGCTGCATCTGCTGCTGCATCTGCTGCTGCTGCACCCTTCCTTTCTCTTTTTTTATCGATTGCTGCAAATCTGCTGCAACCTTGCTGCTCCCGCATTAGCTGCTGCTGCTGCTGCTGCTGCNGCAGCAGCAGCAGCAGCAGCAGCAGCAGCAGCAGCAGCAGCTTGGTGATATTTCAATCAACTCCCTCTAGCAGATAGACGAGAAGCTCGTATAGACTAGCAGCAACTCTGGGGTCTTGTGCTTTGACTTGTATTTTAGCAGCAGCAGCAGCAGCAGCATTTGCTGCAGCAGGAGCAGCAGCAGGAGCAGCAGCAGCAGGAGAAGTAAAGCGCAACATAACCTTACAATCCTGCTGCATGTCTCCTATTGCTGCTAGCTCACCAGCAGCAAAGATAGAGTTTGCTGCTACTCTGTGTTTTATGCCTTTTATAATATTAAGTTTCCCCCCTATAGATAAAATATATTCTATATAGGAGAGCCCAGCAGCAGCAGCAGCAGCAGCAGCAGCAGCAGCAGCAGCAGCAGCAGCAGAGGAGACAGATGGAGACAGTTTAATGGAAGTAAAACGAGAAAAGAGACAACCACCAAACCACAGCTGCAGAGCAGCAGCAGGAGACAAATATAAAGGCTTTATAAAGAGAGATAATACACAAGGAAGAGACANAACCACTGTTTGTAGCAGACAAGGACTGCTGCTGCTGCTGCTGCTGCTGCTGCTGCTGCTGCTGTTGCATGCATCTGCTGCTGATGGGGGGGCTTTTACTATAGGAGACAGAGACACGTACACTGCATCTGTCTCTTTGTTATCTATTCTGCTGCTTATAGAATGAAACCCAGTTGTTGCTGCTGCTGCTGCTGCTGCTGCTGGTGTATTTGATGCTGCTGCTGTTCCTGCTGCTCCTGCTGCTGCTGCTGCTGCTGCTGCTGCTGCTTTGAGCGTGCTGCTGCCAGCAGCATATCGCAGCTCTATAGATGCATATAATTTTTTGTTGCTGCTGCTGCTGTTTACACCCACAACACAAGAAATACACATAAACTCACTTTCATATAAAACACCTTGCTGCTGCATGCACAGCAGCAGAAATCTATCATATGCTGTCTCCTTTGTCTTCATATAAGGAGACCTATACCAATACCCATACACACCCTCATCCTCCTCATCCTGCTGCTGCTGCTGCTGCTGCTGCTGCTGCTGCTGCTGCTGCAGCAGCAGATGCTGCTGCTGCTGCTGGTTGTGTTGATAGGCATAATTAACATTATAATTATAGTTATACTCGCCTTCATGCTGCTGCTGCAGCAGCAGCTGCT
>NW_013570765.1:6415-7030 GCF_000499745.2 Eimeria mitis | reverse complement strand
AGGAGACCTATACCAATACCCATACACACCCTCATCCTCCTCATCCTGCTGCTGCTGCTGCTGCTGCTGCAGCAGCAGATGCTGCTGCTGCTGCTGGTTGTGTTGATAGGCATAGTTAACATTATAATTATAGTTATACTCGCCTTCATGCTGCTGCTGCTGCAGCAGCAGCTGCTGCTGCTGCTGCTGCTGCTGCAGATAGTCTTCATATCCATCTGTCTCCTGCTGTCTCCTCCCCATAGAAACAGAAAAACCAAAAGGAGACAGCTCCCTCTCTCTTCTATAGGGGCCCCCGGGGGGGTGGGGGCCCCCGGGGGGCCCCCTGCGGGGGCCCCTAGGGCGCGCAGGCAGCAGCTCTGTCTTTGTTTTTTTTTTTTGTGGGAGTGTTGCTGCTTCTGCTGTCTCCATTTGTCTCCCCGCTAGCATGAGTCTCCTTTTGGGGTCGTAAGGGAGACAAACACCACCAGCACGTGTTCCTTTTGTATACAACAAATACACAAGGGTTTAGGGTTTAGGGTTTAGGGTTTAGGGTTTAGGGTTTAGGGTTTAGGGGTTAGAGGGGAGGGGAGAGAGGAGAAGGGATTTGGATTGAGAAGAGGTAGTTAGCGGTGGCTC
>NW_013570765.1:5935-6074 GCF_000499745.2 Eimeria mitis | reverse complement strand
CAGCAGCAGCAGCCTGTGGTGTATGTTTACAGCGGTTCCTTCAGGCATGGGTGGTGGTAGGTTGTTGTTGTTGCTGCTGCTGCTGTGCAGCAGCGAGGGCTTGTAGCTGCTGATGGGGTGTTTATAATAAAACCTAGAA
>NW_013570765.1:4233-5142 GCF_000499745.2 Eimeria mitis | reverse complement strand
ACAGCAGCAGCAGCACTACCACCACCACCAGAACCACCACCACAAACAGCAGCAGCAGCAGCAGCAGCAGCAGCAGCAGCAGCAGCAGCAGCCTGTGGTGTATGTTTACAGCGGTTCCTTCAGGCATGGGTGGTGGTAGGTTGTTGTTGCTGCTGCTGCTGCTGTGCAGCAGCGAGGGTTTGTAGCTGCTGATGGGGTGTTTATAATAAAACCTAGACCCCTCATAAAGAAGAACAGAAAACGGAGATACCTTGCTTCTGTCTCCTGCCTCAACGGGTGGTGTTTCGTATAGAAGTCCCCATCCTTCTGTGTCTTCGTTGCTGTCGTTGCTGCTGCATAAATTCCAATATTCTTGCTGCTGTCTTTCTGCTGCTGCTGCTGCTGCTGCTGCTGCTGCTGCTGCTGCAGCAGGTGCTGCTGCTGCTGCTGCATGAGGAGATTGACGACCCGCTCCAGCTTCTGCTGCTGCTGCTGCTGCTGCTGCTGCTGGACCTGCTGCTGCTGCAGCAGCTGCAGCAGCAGCAGCAGCAGCAGCAGCAGCAGGATCTATAGAACGAGGACTCACTATAGGAGACATGTCTGGCAGCTGGGAGCATTCATATATCCGCAGCAAAAAATAAATAGGTTGGTTGCATGCAGCCCCAACGATTTGTTTAATTGCTGCTACGTTTATATTATTTATAGAATGTAATTTATAATCAACTAAACTATAGTTTTTGTGCTGCACCTCTGTTGCTGATGTAGATAGAGACAGAGACGGCAGCAGCTCCCGCAGAGCTAGGGCTTGCATGCGTAGATACGTGCTGCTGCTGCAGCTGCTGCTGCTGTTGTTGTTGCTGCAGCAGCAAGAACCAGAGAAAGGAGATGTGCTGCAGCAGCAGCAACCATCTCCTCCTCCTGCTCCTGCTC
>NW_013570765.1:3665-4133 GCF_000499745.2 Eimeria mitis | reverse complement strand
GTTGTTGCTGCAGCAGCAAGAACCAGAGAAAGGAGATGTGCTGCAGCAGCAGCAACCATCTCCTCCTCCTCCTCCTGCTGCTGCTGCTGCTGCTGCTGCTGCTGCTGCTGCTGCTGCTGCAGTGTCTGTGCATGCATTTGTTTTTGTATTTATTTCTCCTTTTTTTGGGGCTGAAATTAAAACTTTTTCGAATTGGGGTGTATAGGCAGCTGCATGCATGTACACCTGAGATGTAAATGAATGTCTTTTTCTGCTGTCTCTTCTGCTTAGTTTTGTTCTCTCAACTAATCTTATTTCGTGCTGCTGGTTTGCATGCGTTTCTGTTGGGGCTGGCAGCCACTGCTCTCCTATAAATATAAAACGAGGAGAGAATGTATGAGCCGGAATGATGGCTGTATGTTTGTCTGCTTTATATATAGGTTGCAGCACACGCGGAGAAACAACTCCTTTTGCTGCTGCTGGTGTTGC
>NW_013570765.1:3445-3565 GCF_000499745.2 Eimeria mitis | reverse complement strand
CAGGCGTTCTTCTGCTGCTCTCTCCTGCTGCTGCTGCTGCTGCTGCTGCTGCTGCTGCTGCTGCTGCTGGATCGGGGACAGAAGAAACAACTGCAGCACGAGCAGCAGAGTTTATCTCCT
>NW_013570765.1:2171-3345 GCF_000499745.2 Eimeria mitis | reverse complement strand
GAGGAGAGAATGTATGAGCCGGAATGATGGCTGTATGTTTGTCTGCTTTATATATAGGTTGCAGCACACGAGGAGAAACAACTCCTGTTGCTGCTGCTGGTGTTGCTGCTGCTGCTGCTGCTGCTGCTGCTGCTGCTGCTGCTGCTGCTGCTCCTGGCGAACATGATGATGGGTCATCCGTTACTACTACTGCAGCAGGAGCTGCGGATATACTACCGGCACCTGCTGCTGCTGCTGCTGCTGCTGCTGCTGCTGCTGCTGCAGCAGCAGAAGGGGGAGGAGACGGCAGAGGAGGAGACACCTGCTGCACACAAGTGGTGTGTAAGACAGGCGTTCTTCTGCTGCTCTCTCCTGCTGCTGCTGCTGCTGCTGCTGCTGCTGCTGCTGCTGCTGCTGGGTCGGGGACAGAAGAAACAACTGCAGCACGAGCAGCAGAGTTTATTTCCCTCATTTCTGCGTCGAGCTGCAAGGAGACAGGTGGGAGAGACATCGTCGGCTGTCTCCGCAGCAGCAGCTGCTGCTGCGGTTGCTGCTGCAGCTGCTGCTGCTGCTGCAGCAGCAGCTGCTGCTGCTGCGGATGCGGCGTCTCCTCAACAGCAACAGCCCCAAACGGGCATATACCGGTAACAGCAGGGCATGCAACATCTGCATGCATCATACCATCACCACCTGCTGCTGCTGCTGCTGCTGCTGCTGCTGCTGCTGCTGCTGCTGCTGCGTCTGGTGCTGCTGCTGCACTCACTACACCCAGGGGCGGGGGCTGCTGCAGCAGCAGCGGATCGCTCGTCAGCACGGGGCCCTCACACACTGCTTCTGTTGTCACCTGCACCTGCAGCAGCACCAGCAGCAGCAGCAGCACCAGCAGCAGCAGCAGCAGCAGCAGCAGGAGCCGGAACAGCAGCAGGAGACGGATGATAGGTGAATATAAAAAGGAAAAAACGGCAGCAACAACAGCAGCAGCAACACCATCAGCACCACAACCACCACCACCACCACCACCAGCACCAGCACCAGCAGCAGCATCAGCAGCAGCAGCAGCAGCAGCACCACCACCACCACCAGCAGCATCAGCAGCACCAGCATCAGCAGCAGCAGCAGCAGCACCACCACCACCACCACCAGCAGCATCAGCAGCAGCAGCAGCACCACCACCACCACCACCAGCACCAGCACC
>NW_013570765.1:1165-1911 GCF_000499745.2 Eimeria mitis | reverse complement strand
AGCAGCAGCAGCAGCAGCAGCAGCAGCAGCAAGGATTTACTTGTGGTGTATCCTGTATAGTTTCTTCTACGACAACAATTGGTGTTTGTTGGTTGCATGCATTTTGGGGCTGTATAAGGTGATTATGTTTTAAGTATTTTTTTTGTTTTTTTTTTTCTTCTTTTCTTCTTTTTTTCTCTGCTTTCTCTTCTTCTTTCTCTATTTTCTTTTGTAACTTCTTCTCTGTCTTTCTCACCTTCTTTGCGTCTCTCTTTGCCTGACGCATCAGCCTCTTTTGTCTCCTTTTCTCCGACCTATACATCTTTCTATCTGCCCGGCTCATGCAGCTCCGTCGGCAAGGGTAAGCAACAGACGGGGGCCCCAAACCATGAACCCCAATACGCTCAAACAACCGCAGGGGCCCCCCCTGGGGGCCCCCCGCCGGGGCGGCTGCCTCATGGGGCCCTCCTGGGGGCCCCCCCTGGTTCCCCCACTGGGGCCCCCAGTGGGGGCCCCCCTGGGGGCCCTCTTGGGGGCCCCCTGCTACCGGGTGCCCCCCCACTGAACCTTCTACGGGGGCCCCCCCCCATAGGGGGCCCCCACAAGAAGTACCCTCATGGGGGCCCCCCTGGGGGCCCCCAGGGGCCCCTTCCAGTGAACCCTCTAGAGTGGGTATTCCGCCTATTGCCCCCTGTGTCTCCGTCGTAGCCCCCTCTTGGGGGCCCCCCTGGGGGCCCCCTTGGGGGCCCCCACATGGTGTGGAGGGT
>NW_013570765.1:691-1065 GCF_000499745.2 Eimeria mitis | reverse complement strand
GCCCCCCCCCCCCCATAGGGGGCCCCCACATGAAGTACCCTCATGGGGGCCCCCCTGGGGGCCCCCCGGGGCCCCTTCCAGTGAACCCTCTAGGGTGGGTATTCCGCCTATTGCCCCCTCTTGGGGGCCCCCCTGGGGGCCCCCTTGGGGGCCCCCACATGGTGTGGAGGGAGGAGAGAAAGGTGCTGAAGGGTTTGGGGCTGCATGTATTGGGGTTTGTGTAAATAGGCGGGAATGGGGGGGAGCAGAGTGAGAGAAAGGGGGACAGCCAGAGAAGAAATCTTCCTCTTGTAGGGACTTGTGGCGACGACAGCCAGGGAAAGAAGGAAAAGAACCACGAGCACGAGGAGCTGTTGAAAATGGAAGCACTATGT
>NW_013570765.1:0-460 GCF_000499745.2 Eimeria mitis | reverse complement strand
AAAAAAAAAAAAAAAAAAAAAAAAAAAAAAAAAAAAAAAAAAAAAATTTAAAAATTTTAGGGTTTAGGGTTTAGGGTTTAGGGTTTAGGGTTTATTGTGTATTGTACCTAGATTAGGGTAGCTATCTTGATCTCTATCAGGGTATAGTTCTCCATGTACAAGCCATAGTTCAGCAAGAAGAGCTGGGGGGTTATTATATTTATTTATTTTATGTTGTAGTGCTTGCTTGAGAGAAAGAGAAGAAGCCTCCAGGGCGGTGAGGTGTATCTGCAGCTCCTTTATAGAAAAACGTAAAGAGTGTATACACTCGGAGCCACCAGTATTTATTCTTTTTAATAAAATATTTTTTTGTTGTTGATATGTTTCTATAGATTTCTGTGCTTTTATATAATCTGAACGCACCAACTCCACCTCTTTTATGTTTTTTTTTATCTCCTTTTCTGTTTTTTTTTTTTTTTTT
>NW_013570764.1:8023-8195 GCF_000499745.2 Eimeria mitis | reverse complement strand
AATATAAATATAAATATAAATATGAATATAAATATAAATATAAATATAAATATAAATATAAATATAAATACATGAGGAGATAGAATACATGTGGCAGCCATACATTTGTATTTTCCAAAATATATATAATATAAATAAATAAATAAAATATATATAAAATATAAAAACCTAT
>NW_013570764.1:7257-7962 GCF_000499745.2 Eimeria mitis | reverse complement strand
TATATATATATATATATATATATATATATATATATATATATATATATATATATATATACATATATATATTACGCAAAATATCCAGAGAAAAGAGACGTAGAGTATATTTCTGAGGAAAAGCAGCGCATAGAAATATTTCAATTAGAGTTGGAGGTTTGTTGCGTCGACGCAGCAGCAGTTGCTGCAGCCTGTTCATGAGCAACGCAGCACAGAACCCTAAACCCTAAACCCTAAACCCTAAACCCTAGGATTTATACTCTCTTCTTTCTCCTCTTTCTTTTCTTCTCTTCTTTATCTCCTCTGCTTGGGTGCCAGGCACACAAAAGAGTTTGCTGGCTCGGAGGGGCTGGAGAAACCCTAAACCCTAAACCCTAAACCCTAAACCCTAAACCCTAAACCCTAAACCATAAACCCTAAACCCTAAACCCTAAAACCCTAAGCATAGATTTCTGCTCGCTTGCAGGCTGGTGGTTGCTGCTGGCTTAGAAAGTGTTTAACATAAACACTATAAACAACTGTGTATAGTGTTGATACACTAACAAACAACATCCTTTGCTGCAGCTGCTGCTGCGCTGCAGCAGCAGCTGCAGCAAACCCTATCCTCATCAGCGGCAGCAGCAAGCCCTTCTGCTTCTCTCTTCTGAACGCCTGGAGAGAGGAGGAGCGGATGAAGGCTATTTGTATTACAATAGAAGTGTATATTAT
>NW_013570764.1:5095-7157 GCF_000499745.2 Eimeria mitis | reverse complement strand
ATATATATATATATATATATATATATATATATATATATATATATATATATATGTGTGTGTGTGTGTGTAGGCGTCTCTGCATGCAGTGCGTCAGAAGCTGCGTGAGGCATGCCAGTGTTACCAGTGTTATCCTGGGGCTTTTGTGTTGCATGCATGCAGCAGTTTGTTGCTGTGTAGACACCTGGGGGAGTTTAATATGTATATAGAGATGATGGAGACAGTCTCTGCAGCAGCAGAGAAAGCAAAGAGACTGGGTGCTGATGAATTTGTCTCTCTTCTTGCTGCTCTCTCTTCTCTTTGTACTTTTTATAAAGCCCATAGAAAAGCTTCATTTCTCCTACATAGGGTTTGTATGGCCCTCATGGAGACACATAGATGGGTTGCTGCTCACTATGCTGCTGCACTTGCTGCTGCTTCTTACTCTCTCTCTTCTCTGCATCTCGCACCCCCAGACTGTCTTCATCCGCTGCTGCTGCGGCGGCATCCTGCTGCGCTGCTGCTGCATGCGCCTGCTGCAGCAGCACCTGCAGCAGCTGCTGCAGCAGCGGCTGCTGCAGCAGCAAACAGGGGGGCCCCCTTCACCTGGGGGGCCCCCGCCAACTCCTGGGGGGCCCCCTTTAACGGGGGCCCCCAAACACATACACCTGAAACACTCACAAACTTTCGCAGCTGCACTTATGCAGAGTTGATGCTTCTTAACCAGCCCCAACAAATGCATGCAACAGCAGCAACAGCAGCAGCAGCAGCAGCAGGTGCAGCAGCAGGTGCGGGTCAAGGGGCCTTCTTCGCAACGCAGAGAAGCGAGACACCGTATTTCCCTCTCTATTACAACACTCTAACACAGCAGCAACTCTATCTCAGCAGCAGCAGCAGCAGCAGCAACAGCAGCAGCAGCAGCAGCAGCAGCAGGAGTGCAGCACAGGGTATGTTTGTGAACGCCCTGTGGCAGGTGGTGTGTGAGGTGCAGCAGAGCAACGCAGCAGCAGCAGCCTGCGGCCTCCTGGGTGTCCCCTTCAGCAGCAGCAGCAGCAGCAGCAGCAGCAGCAGCAGCAGCAGCAACTTGCGTGTATTTCTTTCAAGACACAGCAGCAAGCTGCAGTTTCTCCACAGCAGCACACTTGTCTCCTGGCCCGCGCTGCAGTCCCGGCTGCTGCATGCACTAAAGGTCTCCGCGGAGCAGCAAGGAGACTTCTCCGTTGTGGGGTGGTATGCTTTTTCTTCTCTCGCGCTGCTGCACCCTTTTATAGACGCAAAGGCACAAACCAATGCCGCTTTTATACTACAGGTCACACAAACCCTAAACCCTAAACCCTAAACCCTAAACACAAAGGACACCGATGCGGTTGTGCACACGTAAAACACAAAATAACACAACACACACGAAACAATAAACCCTAGCTTGCAGCTTTTATACTCCAGGTCACGCGGATACACAAACCCTAAACCCTAAACCCTAAACCCTAAGCCCTACGACACACAAACCACAGTAAACACTAAACCCTAAACCCTAGCAGAGACAGAGGGTTTCGCAAGGGTTTCTGCGCACCCCACACCCACCCTTTAAACCCTAAACCCTAGACCCTAAACCCTAAACCCTAAACCCTAATTATGTTTGTGTGTGCAGGCAGCAGCGAGACGGGGTTCTGTTCCTCTCTGTCTCCCCCCCGTGCTGGCTGTGCTGTCTCCTCAGGGGTCTGGGGGCCCCCAGGAGCAGCGGCGTGGCGTGGGGGGTGTCTCCTCGGAGCAGCAGAAAGCAGCCAGCAGCAGCAGCAGCAGCAGCAGCAGCAGCAGCAGCAGCAGCAGAGGGGGTGGTAGAAACACAGAGGAGAAAGTCAGGTACCTGGGGGGGGTGTGCAGGGGATGCATGGGCCCGCTGCCGCTGCTGGCTAAGCTGCTGCCTCTGGTTGACAGCAGCAGCACTGGTGTCTCCAGCAGCAGCAGCAGCAGCAGCAGCAGCAGCAACAGCAGCAGCAGCAGCAGCACGAGTATCGAAAGACGAGAGCAGCCGGAGTCGGATAACAGCAGCAGCACCACTTCTGCTGCTGCTGCTGCTGCTGGTGCT
>NW_013570764.1:2175-4832 GCF_000499745.2 Eimeria mitis | reverse complement strand
GGTGGTAGAAACACAGAGGAGAAAGTCAGGTACCTGGGGGGGGTGTGCAGGGGATGCATGGGCCCGCTGCTGCTGCTGTCTCCTCTTCTAGCGGTGAGGGCCAGAAAGGAGACAAAGAAAAAGAGAAAGATGTATTGATGTATAACCCTTTCCGCAAGGAGACAGTTTCCGCAGGAGACAAACTGTCTCCTTTGTCTCCGTGTGGGGTGTGGGCCCGGGGGGAGCTGCGTACAGTTCAGGTGTCTGTACGCAACCCCCTCAGCATCGATTTAGTTTTAGATAAAACTAAAATTATTACTGCTGGCGTGCATGCAGAGGTCTACCCCGTCACTGTCTTGGTGCCCCCCTCAGCTCACCACCAGGTCACCTTCGAGGTATGCCGCTGCTGCTGCTGCTCCTGCTGCTGCTGCTGCTGTTGGTGGTGGTGCTGCTGCTGCTGTTGGTGGTGGTGGTGCTGCTGCTGTTAGTGGTGGTGCTGCTGCTGCTGTTAGTGGTGGTGGTGCTGCTGCTGCTAGTGGTGTTGTTGTTGTTGTTGCTGCTGCTGTTAGTTTTGCTGCTGCTGCTGCTGCTGCTGTTGTTAGTGTTGCTGCTGCTGCTGCTGCTAGTGTTGCTGCTATCATCTGTCTCTTATCATCTGTCTCCTCTCCCTCTATAATCTGTCTCCTCTCCCTTTATCATCTGTCTCCTCTCCCTTTATAATCTGTCTCCTTTCCTTGTATAATCTGTCTCCTCTCTTTCTATCACCTGTCTCCTTTTATAATATGTCTCCTTTCTCTGTACGATCTGTCTCCTTTCTGTTCAGGTGACGGTGATGCCGAAGGAGACAGGCCGTCTGTACTTTGTGGGTCTTTCTTACACTCTAAATAGAGTCTCCTGCTGCCAGCTGCTGCTGCGCGACAGCAAGCAGCTCGACTGTCTCCTCGCAGCAAAGGGTTTCATGGGGGCCCCCCAGGGGGCCCCCCAGGGGGGCCCCCATGGGGGCCCCCATGGGGCCCCTGGGTACAGAGAGGGGCCCCTAGAGGGGATAGACGTGCGCTTTAAAACTACAGAAGCAGCAACTGCAGCAGCAGCAGCTGCTGCTGCTACTCCTGCTGCTGCTGCTGCTGCTGCCGCTCTGCTGCCGCCGCCTGAGTTCATAGACGCCGCGGGAGAACTGCTAGAGTGAGGAGACACTTGGTTCTGCTGCTGCAGCTGCTGCGGTGCTGCTGCAGCTGCTGCGGTGCTGCTGCGGCTGCTGCGGTGCTGCTGCAGCTGCTGCAGCAGCAGTGTAGCAGCAACAAGACACAGATACAGATACAGGCGTGATAGATGAACGGTCCCTGGGGAGGCGGATCCACAACAGCAGCAACAGCAGCAGCAGCAGCNTACAGGCGTGATAGATGAACGGTCCCTGGGGAGGCGGATCCACAACAGCAGCAACAGCAGCAGCAGCAGCGACAGCAGCAGCAGCAGGAGTCTGTGTGTATGTGCTGCTGCTGCTGTGTCTCCTTTTGCTGCAGGTACAGCTCAGCTGCATGCGTTGACGTCATCCCCCAGCTGCCGCTGCTTCGGGTGTCTCTGGAGACAGCTTCTCCTGTCTCCTTTTCGATGACAGATTGGCTGCAGCAGCCTGCGCGCCCTGCTGCTGCTGCTGCTGCTGCTGCTGCTGCTGCTGCTGCTGCTGCTGCAGGAACTGCAGCAGGAACTGCTGCTGCTGCTCCGTTGAGCCAGGGACTTCTCCTCCCTCCTTCCGTGCAGCAGCAGCAGCAGCAGCAGCAGCAGCAGCAACAGCAGCAGCAGCAGCAGCAGCAGCAGCTGACAGAGACAGGAGACAGGGGGGGGGCCCTTGAGGAGACAGATGTGAGGAGACAGGGTACCCTGTGGTGCGACATGGAGGCAGAGGCGCGCGTAGCTGGGTGGGGGGGGGCCCCCGGGGCCCCCGGGGCCCCCGGAGAGGGTACCGGTGGGGGGGCCCCCCAGGACTCGTTTGGTTGCTGCAGCAGAGAGAAGCAGCAGCAGGAGACAGATGAGTGGCAGGAGACAGAAGAGGAGACAGATGCAGAAGGAGACAGTCAGCTCCTTGCTGCTTTTCACTCCAATAGAAGCGCAGAGACACAACATAGCTTCGATACGGTGTGCTGCTGCTGCTGCTGCTGCTGCTGTTGCTGTTGCTGCTGCTGCTGCTGTTGCTGCTGCTGCCGTTCGTGTCGCTGCTACTGTTGTTGTTGCTGCTGCTGCTGCTGCTTTTCGTAGTGTTGCGGTTGTTTGTGTTGCGGCTGCTGTTCCTGCTGTTGCTGCTGCTGCTGCTGCTGCTGCTGCTTTTGCTGCTGGATTTCATGATGTGTTTATATCTTGTGTGTGTGCTGCAGCAGGACCTGCAGCAGCAGCAGCAGCAGCAGCAGCAGGAGCAGCAGCATAACTGCGCTGCTGCTGTTGCTGCAGCAGACCCTCGGCGGTCCCCTGTATGGGAGGGGCAGCACCGGCAGCTGTCTATACACCTGGAGAACGTCAGCCGCCTGGCTGCAGCAGATATAGGGTTTAGGGTGCTGCCCCCAGAAGACACAAAAAATATTAACATGCAGGAACTCCAACGCATCTTTCAGGTATGTATATATATATATATATATATATATATATATATATATATATATCTGTATATGTATATGTATGTATATATA
>NW_013570764.1:0-1225 GCF_000499745.2 Eimeria mitis | reverse complement strand
ATATATATATATATATATATATATATATATATATATATATATATATATATACATGTGTGTGTGTGTGTGTATAGGGTTTCATACTCTGTATCTGGTGCATGCCCGTACCGGCGTGTGGTTCGTTTGCCTTTGCGGCTGCGTATACAGCGGGGCCTGCATCTGCGTCAGCAGGGTTTACACTTCTTTCCTTTATCTCGCCTAAACCCTCACGAGGCCCTCAAAACCCTTTGTTCTTCTCCCTTTTGTACCGAGGGTTTAGCAGCACAACTCGGCATGGGGGGCCCCTCTCTATGGGGGCCCCTAGGGGGGCCCCCTGGGGGCCCCTGGGGGCCCCATGAGGAAGATGAAGGGCAACACAGAGACACTATAGGGGAATCTGATAGCGAGCTCCAGCACCATGCAGATGGGGGCCCCCTGGGGGCCCCCCTCACACCTTCTTTAGCAGCAGCAGCAGCAGCAGCAGCAGCAGCAGGAGCAGGAGGATATAGACCACATGAAGGTGGGGGGCCCCCATGGGCCCCCTATTACTCTCGTGGTGAGGGTCGTGGCTACATAAGGGGTTCTATAGATAGCGGAATGGGTCCCCCAGGGGCCCCAGGGGCCCCAGGGGCCCCAGGGGCCCCAGGGGCCCCTGGGGCCCCCAGCATGCATGCAGGGGCCCCCGTGTGTGGGGGCCCCCTAATGCATATATTCGATAACAAGAAATGCCTCATCTGCCTAGACATAGCTAACACCGCCCCCGTAGAGTTCGAGTGCTGGGCCCTGGGGGACGAGCGGGGGGGGGCCCCCCAGAGGGTAACAGTGGGGCCCCATGATGGACAGGCGAGGTGAGCTCGGGTGTATAGGCAGCTCTGTATATATATATTTATGTTTATATTTATTTGTTTTTTTTTTTATTTGTATGGAGAGTTGAATTGTAATGTATTTTGTGCGCATTTGTTTGTTTGTTTGTTTGTTTGTTTGTTTCCTTTTGTTTGTTTGTGTGTATTTGTCTGTCTGTCTCTTTGTTTGTTTTTTTTTGTTTTTGTTTGTTTTTTTTCTGTTTTTTTTGTCTCTGTTTGTTTGTTTGTTTTGTTTATGTTTGTTCGTTTCTCCTCTCTCTCATGTATGATTTTATTATTTAATTTGTATTGATTAGTATATAATATATAATAATAAAAATATTATATCCTTATATATATATATATATATATATATATATATATATATATATATATATTTTATA
>NW_013570763.1:6011-8109 GCF_000499745.2 Eimeria mitis | reverse complement strand
GTGTACCGAGCCAGCAAAAGCCAGCAAAATAGTAAATCAAACATGTCCCAAGTCGCTGTTTTTGCCGTGGTTTTCGCGTCATAACTAATTCGAGATGCAGCGTTTTTGCCTCGTCGTCTGTCACCTAGTTAATCTTCGGTATTCCCAGTTTAACACTTTACATGCAAGACAGGCATTTATATGTAGAAAAGAAGCGACCTAAGGCTTATCTAATTCAATACTTCTCTCTCGGTATACGACGCAAGCAGATAAAAAACTCTATATTCTGCAGGCATCTGTGTGCAGATTATTCGACAGGTTGCTGCAAGCAATCCATATTAACGCTGAACCGTTCCCATCTATCTCTACTCCTTTGCATACCTTGGTCACCACTGAAAATATAAGACGAAAGACATCGAAAATAAGCCTTTCTTCTTGTTTGGCGTGAAGATTGGGCAGACTTTCGCGGGCCCCCCTTGTGACATGTGGCCTGCAGGTCCAATCGCTCGTTTCATGAGGCGTCCATCTCTCGGCTGCAAGTAAATCATCGTGTCAAATGGTCAAACACGCATGTAATATCATTATTATGACGCCAGGGCATGCGGAACCTGAATATGCATCATTCTTTGGGTTTCGGCGGGTGGTCTGTCCGCCAACGCCTCCCAGCCAGGTAAGCGGTACGAGCTGCATGCACCGCTTCTGGAGCTAGAAACCCCACCGTAATGCCCCCTGCTTTTCCAAAAATGCAATATAACTCACCAAGTTGGGGGATTAGGAACGGCAATATGCCCAAGGGGGCGCTCCTACACCACGAGCTCCCGAACAGGCCTGGGTCACTCAGTCACCGCTGGTCATCCGCGGAGCCTATCCTCCAATCCGTTGTTCTTCGACTGAAATAAAATATTAAGAATAGTTACCAACATATTGAATTGGAGGGTTTCAGTTTATAAAAGGCCTTTTTTTTGCGCCGCGCTTCCGGTGCAGTGCTCGCAGATTGCCAGGTTTCGAACTCTGCTCCTCCTGCCGGCCCCTGTGCACAAAAGGCGTTATCCCTCCGTTTATGTATTTTCCAGGGTCAGTGGGTAATAAAAATGCCACCTGTGGCTGTTTGCGAGTTGTTAGTGGGCGGCATGACCTGCGCCGCCTGCACGGGAGCCGTTCAAAGCAGTCTGATCAAATGCCCTGGCGCCATTCAAGCTCAAGTGGACCTTTTGAGGGAAACTGCACGCGTCGCCTACAACAGTGATGTTATAAGCCCGGCTGAACTTTGCGCAGCAGTCGAAAGCCTGGGTTTTCACGCACAAGTCCTGCAGATATTCGTGGCAAATAACCCGAGCCCGTCCGCTGAAAGCAGCATCAGAACCACAACAGACTCTGCAGAACAATCAACGGACGAGCAACAGGAGGTTTCAAAAGAACTGTTGGTGGATGGATCGGCTGCAGGGGGATGCAAAGAGGTGGAGCTGCGGCTCCCTCAGTGTCAAGAAGCAACCCAGCAAGCGCATGATTTCAATGAGCTTTGGGCCATGTCAAAGGCCACACTTCGTCTCGCGCTAACGGAGCGTCAGGGCTTATCTGTCGAATCCGCCTGCAGCAGACTGAAGAGCAGCAACGGAGTTATGGGCTGTGTAGTCACCCCACAGAGAGGCGTTGAGGCAACTGGCACGAAACAACTGATGGTGACCTACAGACCCCAGGTGGTGGGGGCTCGAGAGCTGCTCCTGAAACTTCTAGATCAAGGTTTCAACCCCTCTATACTATCTGAAGACCCCCTACAGAAGCAGGCAAGGGTGTACACTGCGAGCCGGTCTTCTATGCTTGCAAATTGCAGACGCTTTGGACACAACGATGGCAACAATACCAACTGCGTGGTTTGATAAAAGTGGTATTGGTTTTTTTCTTTAGTGGCTTTGTGCTGCAGAAGGAAACTGTTCTGGGGAACCAAAGGGCTATGCTCGGCTCCCTGCTGTTCTCACTTATACCCGCCCTCGCTGTCGTCTGCATCTCCGTCATGGCCAGGACTGACAAGCTTCCGCCCGTGTTTTTGTGAGTCTCGATCGCATTCCGCTAGACAGTCGACCTGATCAGAACTCAGTTGAAAGAGCAGCCAGCTACAGCT
>NW_013570763.1:4561-5739 GCF_000499745.2 Eimeria mitis | reverse complement strand
CTCCTGTCCAGTTTTACGGCGGCCGCAGCTTCCACCAAGCGGCTTTGAAGGTGAGATCCCCGGTAGTCGAGCGGAGACTCCCTGAATGCACGATGCATGCGTACATGCATCAACGCTTCCTCGCGCACCTGCGGCGACAGCAGCAATAGAACCAACAGGTTTGAGCAGGGCCGGTTGTCCTCCGCTGCAGGGCTTGCGACATGGACAGTTCAGCATGGACCTCCTCGTGTCCCTCGGGAGCAACTTGGCCTTCTTCTACTCCGCCCTGTCGTGCATGCAGTCGGCAGCAACACGCGTGTGGTGCAAGCCGCTGCTGTCTGCGGCGGACGTTGCAGTAGCAACAGCAGCGGCAGCAGCAGCGCATCCTGGAGCTACCAACCCTGGTAACCACACCATCAGCCCATTCTATGAACTTCTGGAAGGGGCAGAACCTCAGGTCTTCTTAGACACCTGCGTAATGCTCATCTGCGTCGTCCTACTTGGCAAGGTAAGCTCGGCAAATGCGTCTCTCCTTGCATCTGGTGCAGGGCATTTTATACTGCAGCAGCAACACAATTCAAGCAGCAGCAGCACACTTCAAGCAACAGCAATACCCTTCAAGCAGCAGCAACTCTTCCAGCGCTGCATACGTTGAGAAAACCTCCAAATGCTCCTGACAGATGGAGATGTTGCTTCTCATAATGTTCATAGCACCTGGCGCCAATGGCAGCAAGGGTTTCACTTCAAATGAATTTGAGAAGTGCATGCATATGCGTGCCTCTGCAATGCATATACATGCGTGCGATGCATGGCTATCCATCTGCATGCAAAAACATGTGCTGTTTGTTTTGCTGCAGTTGCTGCAGCTGCGAGCAAAGGCCCGGATTCTGGAGCAGCTACACAGGTGCGTGCGGGATGTGTCTACGTGCGAGAGTAATATGAATAGGTCCTCTGAAATGCATCTATTCATTTGCCTTTCTTCTATGGCATGTGAAATGTGAAGTTTCGCTCTTTTAGTTTCTTTTATCTATTTGAAATTAATTTAGTTTCTTTTTCTTCTGTAGAATGTGAAATGTGAAACTCCCGGCTTGAAATGCATTTCATCTGTTTTTTTCTTTAGAATGTGAAATGTTGAACTTTGTTCTTTTACCCCGTCGAAATGCATTTCATTTGTTTTCTTCTTTGGAATATGAAACGCT
>NW_013570763.1:2389-4215 GCF_000499745.2 Eimeria mitis | reverse complement strand
TCACTCAGCCCGCCTCTTGGGGTGTTGCAGATGCAGACGAAGCAGATGAGGCACCCGACAGCGGCAAACCTTCCTGCTGCTGCAAGCAGAAGAAAGACCTGCTCGAAGAAGAAGAAGAAGCAGCAGAAACACCGGAGACACAAACGACACAAAGAAATGATCCTGAGGAAATCACCATCAGCGCTGAACTGCTGCAGGCCGGGGACGTCGTCAGGGTCCCTCCCCAGGAAGTCCTACCAGCGGACGGAATTCTACTAGTAAGGAGCAGCCCTCTCCCCCCGAAACCCTAAACCCTAAACCCTAAAACCTAAACCCTAGACCCGAAGTCTGAAACACTAAGTCTCAACCCCTATACCGGAAACCCTAAACCCTAGACCCTAAACCCTAAACCCAAAACGGAAAGCTGGTTTGACCGTCACGGGGTGCTGGAGAGTATAGACCGATTGCACTCTCGCCCCCCTGTTGTGCTGTCTCTACAGCTGATGGTTTATAAAGGGGACAGCCCCTGCATTCGCTTGTGCTTGTGTTTATATGCTTTGTCGTATCTCTTTTCTCCTTCTCTTCCACTTGTAACGACAACTCGGCCTCTTCGTTGTTACTCTGTCTTCTCGGTTCCTTTGCGGTGGTTTGTGTGGCGTATCACTTTTTTCTTCTCTTTCCCGCGTTCACCCTACGTTCTGTATTTCTTTCAGTCGTATTTTGTTTGCGTTTTCTTTGCCTCTCATTTCCCTTTAATATTTCTTTTATCTGCTCTTTATAATCATCCCGTGTTGGTTTCATCTGTCTTGTATTCGCTCTTCTGCTTCTCCCCAGGCCCCCTCTCTACTGCATGTAGACGAGCGGCTCCTATCAGGGGAGGGCCGCGGGGTTTGCAAGGTGGCGGGGCAGCGGGTTATTGGGGGCAGCCGAAACGCTTCGCATACAGACGCCTTCGTTCAGATCCAGGTGGTCCGTCGCCACCCTTAAACCCTAAACCCTAGGCCCTAAACCCTAAACCCCAAACCCTAAACCCTAAAGCGCAAAAGCACAAATTCTTAGCACGTACGACAGACTAAGGAAGAGAAAGCCGGGACTCTGCAAGCTGGAGATTTGAAAAGAAAGTTGGATATGCTGACAAGGGGGCAGGATGAAAGACAACATCGCGTGCTGTTGGTTATGCTGCTGGTGCTGGTGCTGGTGCTGTTGGTGCTGCTGCTGCTGCTGGAGCTGAAGCTGATGCTGCTGGCGCTGATGCCGCTGGTGGTGCTTCTGTTGCTGCTGCTTTGCTGCTGTGGGCGCAGGTTGGCGATTCGTCCGTGCTGCAGACACTGCTGCGACTGGTGGAGACGGGGCAGCAGCAGCAGCAGCCGCTGCAGAAGGCTGCTGAGAAGTTTGCTACTTATTTTATTCCCATAGTATTGTGCATCACTGCTGTTGCAGTGGTTTCCTGGGCTGTTAAAGTCTTTGCTGCTGCACACACACTCCCCCTGTCTCCGCTGCAGCAGATGCGGCAGCGTCTGCATGAGTTGGAGCTCAGGGAGGGTGTATCCGGCAGCGAGATGCAGCAGAAGCTGCAGCAGCAGCATCAGCAGCAACAGCAGCATTTTGAAACCCAAGGCATTTTCTTAACAGCAACTGGCCCGGCTCGTTCTACCCCCATATCTCCTCCTATTTTGGGGGATACTCCTGTGTCTGCGCATGAAGCAGCAGCAGCTGCTGCAGCATGTCGACTCTCCAGCTGGGTATTAACATGGGATAGCCTTTTGTTTGCGCTGCGCTTTGGGGTGGCTGTCTGCTGCGCCGCCTGTCCATGTGCTATCGGATTAGCTGCTCCTGCTGCTGTGGCA
>NW_013570763.1:1063-2289 GCF_000499745.2 Eimeria mitis | reverse complement strand
CACGAGGAGTCTTCTTTAAAACGGGAAAGGCACTCGAAGCAGCAGCAAATGTCAACTGTCTTGTTGTAGATAAAACAGGAACACTCACCACAGGCGAACTCAGAGTAAGCGAGGCTGAAAGAAAAAAGCAACAGAGCTGGCTAGCGGCCAGCTAGCCAGTAGCTAGCGGACTATCAATGCAGCTAGCCAGTCACACGCGGACTGTCAATCCGGCTAGCTGTTGATACAGCTAGCTATCAAGGCTTCTAGCTACCCTATAAGATAGCTAAAAAGCCAGCTAGCTAAGAAACCAGCTAGCTACCAATTCACCTAGCTACCAGACGAGCTGGCTAGCGAGCCAGCTTGCCGCCAAACTAGCTAGTTACCCAACCAGCTAGCTACCAGTCCAGCTAGCTACCACAGCAGCTAGCTATCGAGCGCACTGCTTTTGCTGCCCCGCAGTGCCCTGTAAACCCCAGAGGCTGCAGCTGCCTCGGCGGCGTTTCTACCTAAATACATTTGTAGATGAATCCTCATCGCTGGCCTGGGGGTTCGCGCTTGCTTGTGTTGTTGCTGTTACTGCTGCTGCTGTTTGCTGTTTCCTGTTTGTGAGCAGGTGTCTGCATGCGTGGTGCACACAAAGCGGCTGGAGCAGCTTCTGCTGCCAGCACTGGAGAGGAGCTGCAGCTCCCTCCTTGCCTCTCAAGCCAAGGCCAAGCCAAACACTGAAACTTGCTGCAGCTCCCGCACCGCCATCGGTCCCAGTGAAGGTCTCAAGAGCGCCCCTTGCTGCTGCAGCAACAGCAACAGCAGCAGCAGCAGCAGCAGCAGCCGCAGCACAAGGATGAGCGAACATACTCCATCACCGTCCGACAGCGTCACCAGCTCGCTGGCCTGCGAATCCATCGTCACCCTTGACAGCACCGCCGCTGCAGCAGACGCTGCAGCAGCACCAGACGACAGACTTGCTTCCCCTTGCTGCAGAAAGCAACCCCAAGGCAGCAGCAGCAGCAGCAGCAGCAATCTAGAAGGGCCCAGTGGGCCCCCCCTCGCCTTTTGCAGACTGGACTTCCTCTACAAAGCCTCATCCCCGGTGTCCGATGAGAACAGCAGCGATAGAAACAGCAGCAGCAGCAGCACCAACTGCTGCAGCAGCAAAGGCGCAAGCTCCCCTCAATTCTCTATCTGGCACAGCAGAAAGGCGGGGGTCTATGACGGCGAGGCACTGCAGGGTTTGTCTGCTGCGT
>NW_013570763.1:0-963 GCF_000499745.2 Eimeria mitis | reverse complement strand
ATCTAGAAGGGCCCAGTGGGCCCCCCCTCGCCTTTTGCAGACTGGACTTCCTCTACAAAGCCTCATCCCCCGCCTCCGATGAGAACAGCAGCGATAGAAACAGCAGCAGCAGCAGCAGTAACTGCTGCAGCAGAAAAGGCGAAAACTCCCCCCAATTCTCTATCTGGCACAGCAGACAGGCGGGGGTCTATGACGGCGAGGCACTGCAGGGTTCGTCTGCTGCATCTGCTGCTGCTGGTTGTTTCCTGTGGGCTCTGAGTTGCCTGGAGCAGGGCAGCAGCCACTCAGTAGGAGAGGCCCTTGTGCACGCATACGACAAGTGGCGGCGGCAGCAGCAGCAGCAGCAGCAGCAGCAGCAAGGCGCTGCTGCCTTGAACTCCTCTGAGGACCTTGGTGCTTGGGCTGCTCCTGCTGCTCCTGCTGCTGCTGCTGCTGCTGCTGCTGGTGCTGCTGGAGGTGCTCCACCCCCTCAGGCTTGTGAAGAACCACAGATGCTGTCGCGAGGCATTGAAGGATATCTCAGGACGGGAGAAAACTGCCGGCTCCGTCTTCGGGTTGCTGCAGCTTCCCCAGAAGACGGTGGCCTACCACTAAACCCTAAACCCTAAACCCTAAACCCTAAACTCTGAACCCTTAACAATGAACCCTGAACACCAGAGCATAAACCCTGAACCCTGAACGCCAAATCCTAAACCGCAAACCCCAAACACCAAACTATACCCTAGACCCCAAACCCTAAACCCTTCAAGGTTTAGGGTTTTTCTCGCTGCTGTATGAAACCGCTAGGGATGCAAGCAACGCGGGAGAAGCGCCCGGCAGCAACTTGCAGCAACCAGAGGCTGTCACCAGAGTCTGTCGTTGCTGCGCATGCGCTGCAGACACACAATACAACAGTGACGATCCTTCCTCTCCCTGCGGCAGCCTTGCAACGGAAGAAGCAATCCAGCTGCAGGTACACACCAG
>NW_013570762.1:2488-8113 GCF_000499745.2 Eimeria mitis | reverse complement strand
ACTGCCGAAATTTTTGCTTCAAATATAAAATGTTGTCGTTCACTGCGCTGCGCTTTGCTATTGCTTCATACGTCATACCTGTATCACAAATAGATTATATTATTTTATTTTATTTTGTATTATATTATATTATATTATATATTATATTATATATTATATTATATTATATATTATATTATATATTATATTATATTAAATAATATTATATTTATAGTAAGAAATAATATAATATGAAGAAGAAGAAGGAAAAAAGAAAAAGAGAAAGAAAGGAAAACAATAAAAACTACGATAACAACAACTAACAACAACATAGGTGATTGTTGCTGCGTTGCTGCTTGCTGTTGACGTTAGCAGCAGCAGCAGCAGCAGCAGCAAAAGCAGCAGCAGCAGCAGCAGACTGCAGCAGCAAACTGCCTGCTGCAGGTCCGTCGAGAGGCAGCCCGCTGTGAAGACGATGGAAATGTATGAAAGAAGAAAACACCAAAAAGAAAGCAAAATAAAAAACAAAACCACCAAACAAAAAAACAAATAAAGAGATAAAAAACAAAAAAAACGAGCAGATAAACAAGCAACCATCTAAACAAACAAAGATACAAACACCCCTCCATCCAAACAACCAAATAAAGAGCAAAAAAAATAAAAAAAAGAAGAAAATAAGTGTTGACGAAGAGAGAGAGAAACAGCCGCAGTGTGTATNAGCAAAAAAAATAAAAAAAAGAAGAAAATAAGTGTTGACGAAGAGAGAGAGAAACAGCCGCAGTGTGTATATGTTGCTCGCCTGAAGTTTCTAATATTCTTTTTCTCTGATCGATGAGATCGCGTGTTTCATCTAAAACTTGAATTATGGTGTCCATACACCTGAAAAAGGGGTCTTCATGTTTATCTGTTTCTTTATCTTTCTCGGGCTCAAGCAAACACTCTTCTTCTATTGTTTTTACTATCTGCAGCAACTCATCTAATTCACTTCTACAGTGGGGTTGTTTGTTTGTTTTCTTTTCTTTATCACCACCCCCGTGTGATATTAGTTTTGTTAGCCCCCCCCCAAACTCTCCGCTCTTCAGCAGCCCTTTCTCTGTCTTGCTGCGGCTGCTGCGGCTGCTGCGTCTCCCCCCCAGGGGCCCCAGAGAAGGGAGGCCCCGTACATTTGTTTTTCTTTTCTTTGTTAGGTCCAGCTGCTGCAGCGACGGCAGCTGCAGCTCCTCCTGGGGTACAGACGGGAGAAAACTCGGCAGAGTNGGTCCAGCTGCTGCAGCGACGGCAGCTGCAGCTCCTCCTGGGGTACAGACGGGAGAAAACTCGGCAGAGTTGTCGGCAACATCTTCACAGAAAAATCCGCGAAATTCTTCGGCCCACAAACGCCGTTGCAGGATCATCAGCAGCTCTTTACATTCATTTCAACAGAAACACAACACCCAACGATACACAACCAACACGGCCGCACAGAAGCGGAAACTATAACAAAACACAAACCAACGAATACTCCTTCACTGCTGCGTCGAAATATAAAGAGATGTCGCCGCCAAACAACCCTCAGCAGCAGCGAAATATCTCACATTATCGGGTTGGCTGCTCACGCCCTGGAACGGACACGAAAGCATACGGGGAAACAAACGCCACTCGAAGGTCCCTGCATCCTCTAGACTGCTCTGCTTTCAGCTGCAACTGAAATTCATAATTTTTAATTTTGGCTCTTCAACTCGTCAGAGAGATTTTCAGGGAGAACAGAACAAACTCGAGACAGACGGGACCTGCTGCATGCAACCAGTTGACGACAGCTGTCTGCTCGATCACTGAACAGGGCCACCCTGTCTTGACCCCGGGTATATTACCAAACAGTTAACAATGCTTTTTTGAATAACAACTCTGAAATTTATTCAGCCACGAGCAATGACATGCGCTACATGCACAATGGCTGGCTGGCTGCCAGTCAGCCATACCAACGGGTCCGCTCACGTAGGCCTCTTTCTCTTTGTCGGCGACATCAGCGAGTATTAACTGCTCCGGATGTTAAGTTTTTCAACTCGCAATGAAAATGTAAACTTTTACCTTTGGATTACACACACGTCACACTGAGTTCGAGCCAGCCTTGTCTGGGCTCGTCAACCCAGGACACATGCGTCAAGGGTTGTCAGATGCTGTACGCCTTCCACTGTATCTCATTGACTCTGCTCTCAGTGCCGCAGCAAAGACTTTGAGATCCATGCCCAAGTGATATTTGCTGCTATTCTGGGGAGCAGAACTCTCTTCGGCACGTATCTGTCACGATGCATAACGCACACTGGGAGCGCCACAGCTGTGTTACTCGTATATTTCAAAGGTCTGGCTACGCAAAATTTACTTGAAACAGTTTAAATATGGTGGACCGCTAAAGGGCAATGTTGCGGTTTTTAGTCCCATCCTTCCCATGGAAGGAATGGCTGACAGAGGGGAATCTACTGTTGTAAAGGGCTCTGCTATGGAATATAAGCGGACGCGAAATTTGCATTTGCGATTGCATCTGCCCTATTTTGGAGGGCTCGCCATGATTTGTGCCTCGTATACTAACGTTGCTCACAGGCTATTCTTCTTTTTCCCTCCCCGCAGTTCTTGATGTAACTGTGCCAACATTCACCCAAATGTCTATCTTGTCCGGGCAGGTTCCGCGTTCTTCAGGTGGAGTGTCTNAACTGTGCCAACATTCACCCAAATGTCTATCTTGTCCGGGCAGGTTCCGCGTTCTTCAGGTGGAGTGTCTGCAAGTCGAAGGAAAACGAGGCCCTCTCCGTCCTTGTGCTTGTGCAAGAATCTCTCCGTATTGACGGCGTTTCCGTAAAACTCCCAAGGTTGCCCTGATCTCTTTGAAACGCATTCATAAGTGCGTAATATCATAGCCATATGTAGCGCTTGCCTTTGCCAAAATATCAAGCTCGAGCTGGCGATTCCCTTCCAATTGGGGAACAAATGGGGGCGTCGAACCATCAAACTGGAATCCTCGTTTCATCGGTTGGCGGTGCGCCTGTGTATGCCCTCTATTGAACGGAGGTGGCGGGAACGTTGGACGCCAGTACTGCTGTTGAAAGTTGCGGTACATTCGATAAGGCCCGTGGTGGTGGCCTTTCCTGAAGGGATGCCCAGGCTGTGATCGTGCGCCTTGAAAGTGTGGATGATTATGCATTGTGAAGGGAGTCTGGCGTACGTAATACATTGAGTATGGCTGCATTTGGTATGACTCGTGTTTCGGGTGTAATCGCTGGCGGGGATGCGGCACTACATCGTGAGTATCTGACCCCGTGCTCATATTTCGTGTTTTGCGAGAGGTTCGGGCTATGACATGACCCCCGCGTCGCCCCAGGAGTTCCTGTATGCCATGGCCGTGGATTGGACCCCAGTCCCGGCCTGCAGTCGAGCTGCGGCGTAGAACTGGGGTTGAGAGTTCGTCTTCATCTTCGCTGGAAGTAGGTTGGCTGGAGTCCTCGTCTGCTGATTGGCTGGGTGTACGTTGCAATTCGCTTGTGCCGTGGCCTCCGGCCTGGCGGCAGCCAGGGCATGAAGCATCGTTNGGCCAGAAGCTCGTTGCGAAGCGGCATCTTCTAAACGTTTTCTCTCATCCCCAATGCAGTCATATAGTTCTCCATTCTCAAAGGCTTTCCAGGCTGGATATGCCAGTGTTGCAAGAAGTGCCTGTTTTTGTGAATCGTCGTCATCTTCATCTGGTGAACGCGGCTGGGAAGGAGATGATGGGTAGCTTCGATGTGACTCCGCAGTAAATGGGGTTCTCCTTATTTTTGGCGCGGGCGTTTTCGGTGTATGCTTAGACGTGTAAATGTTGGTGGTACCCTTGAGCCAGCGCTCTATAATAGGGTGCCTTGGTGCAGCAGATGGCGGGGGTGGTGGTACACATGCTGGCGTCAGCCTGCTGCAAAGTTTCAGTTTCGACCCACAGAGCGTTCGCATGAAATTTTCATTACAAACTTACCCTGGATGTTGAGGCCGTGGTGGAAGTGGCGGTAGGCCACGTGGCTGTCCCGTTGGGTTACCAGCTGTTGTGGGAAAAGTATTGTTCTGTTGGCNGACGACGAGTTGTGTGGCAGTCATATATTAGTATACCGTATTTGCATGAGGATCCGTGGAACTCCGGCGAGTGTCTGAATCGCTTAACTTGCGTTCACTCATTCTCGTAAACACGGTGATAGGGAAACGCCGTATCGTTGAAGCCGGGGGAATACTTGCGATATCGGGGAAAATGAATCATGGGATGATGATCATAAGAATGAACAGCAAAAGATGTTCCAAAAACGCGAAGCAAAAAAGAAAAGATGTGACGAGCAGATGGACGCAGTATCCAGCACCAACCGTAGTTGTACGTACACCACAACTCATGCTGCAACGTCCATGGAACATGTTCTCGGCAGTAGGTACCCAGTGGCACCATAGTTCTTAATGTCTGCCCTTTGGCATGACAGCATATTTCAGAACTTTTATCCCACAATGCCAGTCTAGGTACTCAACATGATGCCACAGCTGAGCATCATACAGCTAATAAGCGGCAAACGGCACGTCAAAGTAAGCGTAGCTAAAACAGGAGAACCACAGCTGTNATCATACAGCTAATAAGCGGCAAACGGCACGTCAAAGTAAGCGTAGCTAAAACAGGAGAACCACAGCTGTGTAAGGCTGTATTCTATGTAGCGTGGCTAACAAAAACTGCCCACAAACAGCCCTATATCATCATAACAACACAAATGAGATGGGGCCTCTTCCTAGTCTCGAAGAAGACGAGAAACCATCCGACTAGTTGAGCTTCATGTACTGCAAAAATTCGTCCCAGTCGATCTGCATACAAATGGATTCAAAAATACAAAAAAGAAGATTGTCATCGTCTGCATCTGGATGGTTCTGAAAAATCGAATAAAACTACAAAAAATTAAAGTTGAACGAAAAAAGTCAGAAAAGAGTCAAAGTTGAACGAACCTGGCCATCGCCATTCTTGTCTATCTGCGCCACGAGTGCCTTTATTGTATCCTTTGGGACTAAACGGTAATCCTCGCCGCCAAGAACTGCTTCAAACTCGGGAACCGATATTTTCCCATCTCCATCCTGTACAGATGATAATCAATAGCATGTTCCCCAGCATCCACCTCAACAGCAGTTTTGCAACGGCGGGTATTTTCGAGTGATCACATTAAATTTGCAACTGTATAATCTTTATACATCATTCTTACCTTGTCCATCTTCTGAAAAGCAGTCCAGATAACATTTAGCTCTGATTCCTGCCATGAGTAGCACGCTGCCAAGAACTCTGTAAGCAACATGCAAAAACGCGATTGGAAACTATAAGCTGAAACGGCAAGTAACTTGTGCCGTGTTCACTCGGGGAATGTTCACGCTGAAAGTAAACCACAGCATCCGGTTGGTGTATACGGTGTCTTCATCACCTGTATATGAAACATTTCCCGAGTCGTCAACGTCAATAGATTGAATGATTCTGTTGATATCCCACTGGGGGAGGCCCACCTGGGCAAGACCTGAATAAACCGAAACAGCCAACCTCTCAACCTCTCGATGAAAATGTCAACAGTTCAGAATTATCTGAGCTTCTTTTGAACTGTATGGACCCCTACAATGCACAAAAGTTTATTTGTTTTT
>NW_013570762.1:1671-2410 GCF_000499745.2 Eimeria mitis | reverse complement strand
ATATATATATATATATATATATATATATATATATATATATATATATATATATATATATATATATAGTGGGTTTCAAATTGGTGACAAATGAAAACTACCGAGTGTTCAATGCTCTGTGTAGAGTGTTGCTGGCATATCAAGTTGGTGGCGGCATTTGAATAGTGCAGCCGTTGAGTGTTTCGAGTTGCAGAAAGCAGTGGTTCTGGTGAAAAGAGGCACCTTCATATTCTCGCAGATGATGGGGGAGATTTGTATATCCTTTAGGTCTGCCTGTTTGAACCAGGGGTGTTTCAACACTTCTGAGGCCGTGGGCCGTTCGCGTTCTGGCTTGATGAGCATCCACTTGATGAGGGAGACGGCTTCCTTCGTCAGGTGTGCACACTCTTGAGCATAGTTTGGTTCGCCTGCGCGTCCACCGAGACAGCCAAACTCAGCGAAATAAATTAAATTAAATATCCACAAACCCAACGCTCTACGGAGCCTCTAGCTAGAGAGAAAAGGGGGGGGGGGGGCATCCCCCTGTGGCGTGGCGCCGGGGCGAAGCTTACAATTACAAACCTTGTATTTGACTTCATCAATGCTATTTCCAGTGAAAGGAAGACACCCCGTGAGTAAGAAATACATAACAACGCCTGCATAGAAGCAGCAGGATGGGGTGTATATACAGACAAAGAAAACATATAAACAACAAAACAACAAGTTTCAGAGACAGACAATCCGTGTATAAGTGTTGTATACT
>NW_013570762.1:1015-1571 GCF_000499745.2 Eimeria mitis | reverse complement strand
CATATAAACAACAAAACAACAAGTTTCAGAGACAGACAATCCGTGTATAAGTGTTGTATACTCTCTCTCTTTCTCTGCGTTTCTCTTCTCCTTTCCTTACACTCACCAGCTGACCAGATATCACACTTGAGGGAGAGGTGCCGCATGAACACTTCGGGGGCCATATACAGCGCAGTGCCTGCGTAGCAGCAGCAGCAGACAGCCAGCCACACAGCAACTATTTATACCTCTTTCCCTGTAACTGAATTGGCTTATCTCTCTATCCTCCTCTCCCCCCGCCCCCTGCAGAGCCATCAGCTGCGGGCTGTGTAGACGCACACTAAACCCCACCTGCTGCATTTTTGCTGTGGGCGTCAGTCTTCTCAAACAACTCCGCAAGACCTGCAGCAACGCAGCAACAGCAGCACCAACAGCAACAGCAGCAGCAACAGCAGCAGCAACAGCAACAGCAGCAGCAACAGTCGTCAGTTTCCCTCAGCTTGTATGTCTCGGTGTGTGTGTGTGTATGTGTTTGTTTCAAGGGTTTGTTTGTAATCAGCCCAGCTACGACTGCAGC
>NW_013570762.1:0-383 GCF_000499745.2 Eimeria mitis | reverse complement strand
AGGAAAAAAAGTAAAAACAAAAACAAAAAAAACTAAAAAAAAAAAAAAGAAGAGAGAAAGTATGTACTTGTGTGCGACATGTTTGCTGTGAAAGTAAGCCAACGCGTTGATGAGCTGCCGCATAACAACGCTGAGGCTCTTCTCCGTCAGAGCGCTGCCGCGGCTCTCCGCATCCACCAAACGCTGCAGCAACTCCCCGCCCTCGCACGTCCTACACGCACCAGCAGCAGCAGCAGCAGCAGCAGCAGCAGCAGCAGCAACAGCAGCAGCAGCAGCAACAGTAGCAGCATTAGCAGCAGCAACAGTAGCAGCAGGAGTTGACACAGTAATGATGATTCATTTGTACACCCACCCACCCACCCACATATATATATATATATATA
>NW_013570761.1:3395-7935 GCF_000499745.2 Eimeria mitis | reverse complement strand
TCTGTAGCATTTTCAATTATTTTTGGTTTTCCAACAACGTGAGATTCGACAAGAACTTTCCATGCATCCAGCTGCATTTTCGCGTGGTTTACATTAAGCCTGGAGTTTTTGTTCCACCTACACCGGTATAATACAGGTCGGGATAGCGGTAGTAGTTTGGACAGATTTTGTCGCAGTGCTAAGGGACCTGAACGTGCGATCACCGTGGGCCTATGCAGTTTCTCTGCTCGCATTGATGGCCGTGGTGAGGTGAGGCATGTCCTGTTGTTGCTAACGCGTGCTTTTCTGCGCAGCAAGTATGTCCCTAGTCGCAGAGGAACGTCTGCTAGTAGGGGCATAAAGGGGTTACGGATACGGCTGCATCTCAGACATGGATGTATATGTGCATGCCTCCCGAATTTTGAATTTTGCAGACAAAGCGGGAGCTCCTTCTGGTTTCGCAATTTATTTATTGTGAATGTACTTGGGTAGGTTGTTTTGAAACTGTGGTGTGCGCCTGCAATACAAAACGTTACATTTTACATTGCAGCCGGACTTGATGAATTAGTGACGCACTATATCTGCAATACAATGCGCGCTAGAAGACAGCAGACACTACGCGGTGATCTGTGGCAAACGCGTGGCGGATTCGCTTATGTGCGATCGTAAGCCGTCTGCGGACAAAGGAGGTTGCAGAGGGAGAAGCGCCGCCAGGGACGCGGCGAATGCTAATGGAGTAATTGCCCAGCTCGCCTACACGAACGAAAGCGGGAGCTTCTAGCGTATTTTGTAGGCATTGCATTGGACAAAAGAAAGCCGTATATAAAGGGCGGGTGGTTAGTTCTTCTTTATGCTGTTTTGGGGTTGGGAGAGTACAACGAAGGAGTGCGCCAGTAGTCTTTGGAGTTACCCATAGGGTGTTCTTAAAATCGGTCCACCACAGCCAGACGANAATCATGAGGATTCTGGATTATTGTTGATTTTCTGACTAGTGAAGGTTCGCCAAGAACGCCTCACGAAGCCAGATCTATGGCCCTGAAGTTGCTATTGAGGTTGGGCACGGTTCGCATTTGCTGGCTGCAATAAGTTCAGTCTGCACATAGGTGTATACGTCGAATTATTCGGAGAGCTAGGTAAAACTGCATGTGTGACTTCCATTGGGCTATGCAATACGTCTACGCGGTTTGGCGACCGCAGTGCAGTGAAGTATTTTTTGGCAGTGCAGTCAACGCTGCTTCGCACAGGAAGTACGCCCGCACGAGCAACCGAACCTGCCCGGGGAGGTTATGGATACTGCTACGTTTCACGATGTCCGTTGATATCTGTGGGTCTCGGCGTAGCTAGCTCCACTATGAGAAAAGGTATAGGCCTTTCGCTTTAGCGTGCTGTTGTTCGGTATGTGTTGGTGCAGGGTATTTTGACTCTGCAGAATGCGTGCGCAAGACAGCATCTGGAGGTACAGAAGAAGGCACCAGAGGTTACAAGCTATTTCTTGCAAAACGGCTGGTAATATTTAACGCCAGATAAGCTATATATTATGGCGCTTGTTCTGTGAAGAAGGGAAATAGCGGTATGCGTGTCGCCGCAACCTTACGCGCACAGTGGCGTCACCTCTTCTGGCGTTATTTATTTGCGCTGCGTTGCCCAGGAGGTATGCCATAAGTAGCAACGTAACATGTAGGGGAAGGTTATGGGTACTGCTACGTCTCAAACTGTCAGGCATGGATGTTTGTGTGCATGTGCGCCAGTTTGTGGAGCTAATACACAATGGGAGCTCGTTCTGCTTCAGCCGTGCTCTTCTTTGGGACGCATAGGGGTAGTGTTGGGACGCATAGGGGTAGAGTTGGGACGCACTGTGGTGGAGTTTGGAAGNTGGGACGCATAGGGGTAGTGTTGGGACGCATAGGGGTAGAGTTGGGACGCACTGTGGTGGAGTTTGGAAGCAGTGGGGTAGAGTATTTCGGAGCTGCGTTATGCGTCTTCGAGACATAGTGTGATACTGCAACCAATCTTAGTGCACTGTGATGTGTGCGTCTGCGAGACGGATTGCGAGATAGCTACCGACCCTAGTGAAGTGGTGTAGCATTATATCTTCAGCGCAATACATGGTAGGTGGCAGCGACGATTATACGCGGTGATTTGTGTAAAACGCTTGATACGATTAAACGCCTGTTCGGTTATGTTTGAGGGGGGTTGTCCTGCGGAAAAGGGAGACTGCGAAGGGAGGACCGGCGCCGAGGGTGCGGCCAAAATGAATTATGTAAATACTCATCGCCCTTGCACAGAATAACGCAGCGAGCTGTGTAGAAGATAGCGGACCCCACAGTGCAGTAGGGCGTTACTGGTTCGAGGAGGTTACTTGAGCCCTTCTGGGTTANAAGATAGCGGACCCCACAGTGCAGTAGGGCGTTACTGGTTCGAGGAGGTTACTTGAGCCCTTCTGGGTTAAGCGTATGTGCGGTTCGGGAGTACGTCGCCTACTTAATTTCGAGGTTGGCACGTTATGCTAAAGTGCTCTAACATAGTAGAGCGAACTAGAAGAAAGCCCGTTTTCTTCTGCACGACAACCCTTAAAATATTGATTCTAGTTGGTCGACCAACAAGCAGCGATTCGGCAACGACGGCCCATGCAAGCAGTTCCATCACTTGCATATGGTATTGCGGTTGCGCTTCCTTCCAAAGGCTACCTGCTGTACATACAGGAGAGCTACAGGGTCTGCATTTGCAAGCATCCTGGGGTTGTGGGGGTATGCGATTCGTCTTAGCGTGTTTACGTCCGCAGTCAAACATCCTCTGGCGTCGCGACCGCGTGGTGTGCTGCCCAGCATGTATGAATATCAGGAAGAACCGGGTTTGCGGGGGTGCCATGCGTTCAACAACAGTGGCTGCTTGTAGCAGCTGTGAATACTTGAGTCAAATCCATCTTTTTGGCGGTCCCTTGGGCTACTGTCCCGTTTCAGATTGTATGAGAGCAAACACCGATGTACATGCGCATGCGTGCAGTTGCCGTGTGGCCCTAAATCTTCTCCTGTTGTGATTGAGCCGCACAGTTCTTTACCATAAGCGACGCACGGCACTTTGGCGTTGCAGGATGCTTTTGCGAGACAAAATGGGACCTTACAAACGTTCTCAGAGGGCTACTGAACCTGTTAGCGCGACGCTCTCCGGGATTGGAGGCAGTAGAAACTAAACAGTGCTTGGTGTCGGATGTTCAGTAGCGCTGGAGGTCAGCCCGAAATATTATACCGGTGGCTATTCTGCGCAAAAGCGGATAGCGAAGATGCCGCCATCAACGCCGCAGTCCGATCACATTGTTTAACAACTTATGGTGTCTGCACACTGAACTACGGGGTTCGTCATCGAGGCCTATCCTTTTGGTTAGACAAGAACGGCTAAGCTGTTTTGGATTCGAATATGTGCAAATTAAGAATGTGTCAATGATAGTCTNGTTAGACAAGAACGGCTAAGCTGTTTTGGATTCGAATATGTGCAAATTAAGAATGTGTCAATGATAGTCTCCCAACTAAGCCGTATCGTTCCAGGGTGTTCGTAGCACTATTCCACAATCACCAGAGACCAACGCGGCAGAGAGTCAATTCCGTCGTACGCAAAATACACACTCTGTGTCAAGAACATTTTCGATCCTTGTTTGTCTTGCAACACGCAGCGATTCGGCAAGGACGTGCCATGCAGCCAGCTAGGTCGTCCTGCAGTTGGTTTTGAGCTTGGGCTTGGTTCTTTTGCGCTGGCTGAGATGACTTCTGCCTGCAGACATGCGTATACAAAAGATTATCCGGAGAGCTAGACGGCCCGCACAAATTGTCCTTATTGGCTTGTGCAACGTGTGTGCTTGCATCGACTGCTGCTCTGCGGCGACGCTTTTTTTGGCGTACGACCGCTTGCCGTTTTGCCCAGAAAGTATGTCCCCAGTAGTAAATTGATCTGCTCTTGGAGCCTCTTTCTGTTNCGCTTGCCGTTTTGCCCAGAAAGTATGTCCCCAGTAGTAAATTGATCTGCTCTTGGAGCCTCTTTCTGTTGCTACGTTTCGGATTCTGATCCGGTGTTAGAGGTTATTGGTGTTGCTACGTTTCAGGTTTCCTGGTGGCAAGAATGGGCGTCTATGCGCATGCGAGTCGATTTATGGAGTTGCCCTGCCGAAAGCAGAAGGAGTGCGTTTTCCCGTGGCAGTGCTCGTGTTTGGTATTTACTGGGGCAGGGTGTTTGGCAGTGCGCAATCAATCTAGGGGACAGCATGAGGCGTCAAGGGCGATCTCCATAAAGAGCGCGGTAGGCGGTAACAGCTACGATGCGGTGACTTGCGTCGAGCGTTTGGTAGTACCGGCAGCGCGGTTATGTATGTGATAATTGCTCTGCGGAGAATTGGCACAGCAGTTGGCAGGGCACCGCCAGGGGCATGGCCAGCAATAATTGTGTGAATGCTTATGTAGATGCACCTCATGTGTGTATCACTGATTATTTGGGCCAGGAACCTCAATGCAAAGCCTTCGTAAGAGTATAGCATGGTAGGCAGAGACTGATGAGAAACAAACAATGGGCCTTC
>NW_013570761.1:0-3276 GCF_000499745.2 Eimeria mitis | reverse complement strand
TCTGGCGTTGCGATAGCGCGCTGTTTTGCCCAGGCTGTATGTGCATCAGGAGGCGGAGCTGCGGAGATTGCGGAGATGGGATGCTTCAGCAATTAGGACAGTGTGTAGAAGATAAGCAACATTTAAGTTCCTCTTGCGCACGCGGGTGCCGATGCTGTCACGCTTCAGCTAGTATGAAAGCACACATAGATACATATACGCATGAGCCATGATTAATGAAGCTGCAGTGCGGGCCGAATTGCTGGCGGTTTTCTCTAACCGCGCTGTTCTTCGGTGTCGGTGGGTGAGTGCGTTTTGGTTCTGATCTATGCATTTGCCAGACAGCCTGTGACAGTACAAACGGTATCAGGGAACTGACCAGGCTGCCTACGCACAGCGCAATAGGTGGTATGATGAGTAGTAGCTCAGCAAAGAAGAGGGTTAGCAAAGCGGGAGCCGCGGTGGAGGGCTCGGCCAACGCTCATTGTGTGGATATGTGCAGCGCCTGCACAGACGAAGGCACAGTTCGCGTCGCAGGAGTGTGGTTCGGGTTCGCCGCAAAGTGTTGAGCTGTTTTGCAGTCGAAGCCAGCAGAAGTTATGGTTGCCTCAACGGTATCCTGCCGTGCTAACAATCTCCCGGTACGGCATTCGTAGCGCCGGGTGGTAATCATCAAAAGCGAGCGCGATGCAGGCGTCTTGGCTCGCGTTTTTGATATACCTGGTGCGTCTTGAACACGTTCCGCTCGCGTTGGTATTCCAACAATAAACGATTCCAGACGGACTCACCATATAGCCATCTCCATCGGTTTGGATTTCGTATCAAGCTTGGGTTCGGTTTGTTTTGCCGGACTCAGTTAGCTCCGGCTGCCTAACCGAGTACACGCCTTNGGTTAATCAGTTCGTATGCTCGCTTTTGCAGCCGCAGTGTGCCGAATTTCCTTTCCGTTGTTACGAGAGCGTGGCCTTGCGCAGCAAGTGTGTTCCTTGTAGCCAACTAACTTGCCTTTTAAGGTAAAGGGTACTGCTACATTTCAAGCTCTCTTATGGATTATGGATATGTATGCGTATGCAAGCCGATGTGTGGACTTGCGGTTTAGGAAGAAGCGCGTGCTCGCTTTGCTTTAGCTGTACTCGTCTTTGGTATCTCCTTTAGGTATTTACCGCGTATTTGGGCTAAGAAATGCTTCGGCCAGACAGTAGCGGATAGTATGCGGTTGGAGGCAGGACTGTCTATCGGCTGCTCTGTGCCAAGCTGTTGCAAATATTGAAAACCAGCTCCGTTATGTGTATTACTCGGTGGTGAACAGGCATGGCGGAGGGCATGTCACTTCTGAGGGCGCGGACAAGAGGCATTGTGCAAATATGAGCCGCGCTTGCACGGAAAAGCGCGAGGAAGGAAGCTCAGTCTGTAATTGTAGGATGACAAAAGCGAACGCGGCGTCCGTAGTGCACCCTCGTATTTCTGGCTACGTGATATTAATTAGCCTATTTGCGGCCCCTAGTACGTACACTATCTGCATGGGTNTCGTATTTCTGGCTACGTGATATTAATTAGCCTATTTGCGGCCCCTAGTACGTACACTATCTGCATGGGTGACTGATCCTATTTAGAGCCCGGCACGTCTCGGCAGGGGTTTGTAGCCCCATTCCATAGGCATCAGAGACAAACGTGGCGGAGAGTCCCTCCCTTCATACGCATTATACATATTCTGTGTTTTGAACATTTCCGATCTTTGGTAGTCTTGCAACAAGCAGCGATTCGGCAAGGACGTGCCATGCAGCCAGCTGGGTCGTCCTGCAGTTGGTCTTGAGCTTGGGCTTGGTCCACGTGCGCTGGCTGAGATTACCTCTGTCTGCACACAGGCGTACACAGAGGATTATTCGAAGAGCTAGGTGGCCTGCACGCGTGATTGGTATAGGGTTGTGCAACATGTGTGCTTGCGTCGACGGCTGCTTTGCGGCGACGCTTCTTTTGGCGGTACGATCGCGTGCTGGTTTGCCCAGGAAGTATGTCCCTAGTAACAAACTGATCCGGTGTTGGAGTTGCTTGGTGTTGCTGCGTTTCAGGTTCCCCGATGGCAGGCGTGCGCTTGTATGTGCATGCAAGTCAATTTATGGAGTTGCGGTGTGAGACGCAGAAGGAGCTCGTCTTCCTTTAGCAGCGCTCGTCTTTGATATGTAGAAGGGTGGGGCATTCTTGCGTTGCGAATTACGTCCGCGACACAGCGTGNAGCGCTCGTCTTTGATATGTAGAAGGGTGGGGCATTCTTGCGTTGCGAATTACGTCCGCGACACAGCGTGTTGTATTGCAGATGATATCACTGAAATTGTGCGGTTGCATGTTTGCAGGGCAATGCGTAGTCAGAAGCAGCAGCGGAGACACAGTGATTTGTGGCAAGCGGTTTGTAGTATTGAAAGCCATCTGACTTACGTACGATGCTAGTTGCAATGGAGGGAAGAGCAGTCGCGAAGGGTTATCTGCTTTCGAGTGTACGGGAAGAACGAATTCTGTAAATGCTTATGGCTTGTGCGAGAACAAACGCTGAACCGCCAGCGCATTCCTGGTGAATGGGGTAGCTTAAATGAAAGAGGAACCCGTAGTGCAGGCGTGTGGTTATAGTGTAATGAGCAATGCTAGGCTTTCTTACATCTGAAGTGGGTGCAGTCTGTGAATGTGTCATTGAGGCCTACAATTCAGCGAAAAGGGTTCACAACACTCCAGCATGGTAGCTAGAGGCTGACGGGNTCGTTGGTCTTCTAACAAGAAAAGATTCGACAGGGAACCATGCAGGCGGCGGCATCGGTGTGCACATGGTATTAATCTTGCGAACGGCTCGATCCGTCTGCGGGGCATTAGCTACGTCTGTCGATAGGGCTATACGTATCACTTACCGGAGATGGGGGGACATCCATTTGTACGAGTCTGGGAATTATGCAACTTGTGTTAGCGCGTCTACTGCCGCGGCGCGGTCAAGGCCTATCTACTGTTGCCATCGCGAACTGTCTTGCCCAGCAAGTATGCACATCAGGAGGAAAGGGGTTTGCTGAGATGGCAGAGATGAGATGGGTGCAGCAACTAGAACAGTTTGTAGAAGGCCAGCAATACTCGAGTCAAAATCATCTTCCGATCGTGTTTGTGGGTATTTTCGTGGTTCAGATTGTATGGGGGCAGCAATGGGTGTGCAAGCGCATTTGCGCGGATTTGTAGAATCCTCGTGTGAGAGGTGGGAGAGTGTCCTGCGTTCGAAGTGCTCTCCTTTGGTACTTACGTGGCCTAGGTGATTCTGCGCTGCGA
>NW_013570760.1:7429-7680 GCF_000499745.2 Eimeria mitis | reverse complement strand
TTTGTGTGTTTAGAGTATTTATTTATTTATATAATATAAATATTCAGTTATTTAATAAAATATTTATATAATTTCTCCCTAACAAACGCAAATACGCCTGCAGCTGCTACTGCGGCAACTGCAGATAGCCAGCCCTGTGCTTCCGGCTCGGTGCCTGTTGCTGCTGTTGCTGCTGCTGCTGCTGCTGCTGCAGTTGCTGCTGCTGCTGCTGCTGCTGAGTTGAACACTTGACAGGCGAAGCGTCACCACAT
>NW_013570760.1:7023-7329 GCF_000499745.2 Eimeria mitis | reverse complement strand
GGCAACTGCAGATAGCCAGCCCTGTGCTTCCGGCTCGGTGCCTGTTGCTGCTGTTGCTGCTGCTGCTGCTCCTGCTGCAGTTGCTGCTGCTGCTGCTGCTGCTGAGTTGAACACTTGACAGGCGAAGCGTCACCACAGCAGGCCTGCATCCCGCAGCCCGGGCTCCATAGCTGCTGCCGCCGTGCTGCTGCTGCGGCTGTATCGTGTGCAGCAGCTGCTGCTGCATCTCTGCTGCAGCTTTCGCGTTTCTTCTGCTGCCTCTCCGCAGCATTCTTCTGCTTTTTTGCTGCTGCTGCTTCAGGGCTG
>NW_013570760.1:3930-4835 GCF_000499745.2 Eimeria mitis | reverse complement strand
TGGCTGAGGATATAGAAGAAGAGGTTAACGAGGTGATAGATTTGAGTGCTTCTGAAGCAGCAGACTCAGACGCAGCAGATGAGGTCTCTGTTTTATATGTGGGTACAGATGCAGTGTGTGTGGACCCAGGGTCACCTGCAGCAGCAGCAGCAGCAGCAGCAGCTGCTGCTGCTGCTGCTGCTGCAGGGGGCAACGCTGCAGCTGCAGCAACCACTGCAGCAGCAGCAGCAGCAACTGCAGCTGTTGTCTTGGACTCAGATGATGATGATGTCGTTGAGCTACGCTGCCACCATGCTGCTCCCCCCCCCTCTCTGCATGCGCCGCACAGCTATCTATGGAGGGGCCCCCTGGGGCTGCAGCAGTACGGGGGGGGGGCCCCCTTTCAGCTGCAGCAGCAGCATGCGGGGGGGGGGCCCCTGCAGCTGCTGCCGTATAGCAGGGGCCCCCTGGGTACTGACGATAGAGAAGAGGAGGAAGAGACAGCCAGCAGCGCGGCGCTCCCCCGCTGCCCTATATGTCTCAAGAAGTACAGGCAGCAGCAGCAGCTGCTGCTGGAGCAGCAGCAGCAGCAGCAGCAGCAGCAACAGCAGCAGCAGCACCAGCAAGGTGGTGCAGATGGCGAGAACAACGAACACAAACCGACAGAGGGGGGACAAGGAGACAGCAGCAGCTCAACAGCAGCAGCAGCAGCAGATCGCCGAGGCGCTGCAGGTGCTGCTGGCGGCCATACCAACCCAGAGCAGCAGCAGCAGCAGCAACAGCAGCAGCAGCAGCAGCATACTCAGGCTCCCCAGGCGCAGCAACAGCAACAGCAACAGCAGCAGCAGCCACCGCCGCCGCCGCCGCAGCAGCAGCAGGGGTCTGCATTGGCTTCTCGTGTTTCTCTCGGTGCTGCAGCAGCAGCA
>NW_013570760.1:2130-3830 GCF_000499745.2 Eimeria mitis | reverse complement strand
GCTGCCCTATATGTCTCAAGAAGTACAGGCAGCAGCAGCAGCTGCTGCTGGAGCAGCAGCAGCAGCAGCAACAGCAGCAGCAGCAGCAGCAGCAAGGTGGTGCAGATGGCGAGAACAACGAACACAAACCCGCAGAGGGGGGACAAGGAGACAGCAGCAGCTCAACAGCAGCAGCAGCAGCAGAACGCCGAGGCGCTGCAGGTGCTGCTGGTGGCCATACCAACCCAGAGCAGCAGCAGCAGCAGCAGCAGCAGCAGCAGCATACTCAGGCTCCCCAGGCGCAGCAACAGCAACAGCAGCAGCAACAGCAACAGCAGCAGCAGGCACCGCCATCGCAGCAGCAGCAGCAGCAGGGGTCTGCATTGGCATCTCGTGTTTCTCTCGGTGCTGCAGCAGCAGCTGCAGCAGCAGCAGCAGCAGCAGCAGCAGCAGCACCTGAGAGCGACCACGTGGTGGCGCTGCGCTGCGGCCATGTCTTCTGCAAGAGCTGTATTTTAGCTGCGCTGCGGACGCGGCGGCAGTGCCCCGTTTGTCGTGTTGTATTGAAGGGAAGCAAACCCTATCAACGCATCTTCTTATGAAGCTGCTGCTGCTGCTGCAGCAGCAACAGCAGCACCAGCAGCAGCACCACCAGCAGCAGCAGCTAATGCTGCTGCTGCTGGTGGTGCTGGTGGTGGTGCTGCGGTTACAACGCTTCTTGATCTGAAGCAACAGCAGCAGGAGCTGCAGCAGCTGCTGCAGCATAGCATAAGCTGCTGCTGCTGCTGCTGCTGCCATGCAGCTGCTGCAGCTCAAGCAGCACAGGCAGCGCATGCGTTTAGCCCCGCAGCTGCAGCAGCAGCAAGAGAGAGAAAGGGTTGCAGCTGGTGACAGCTGAACTGCTGCAGGCGAATCCCTAAGCTTTACATCAGCAGCAGCTAGCGGCTCCTCTGTCTATAGACAGACCCGCGCTCTGGCTGTGCTGCCCCCGCGGCGGCAGCAGCTGCGGTGTACGTACACCCCAGTGTAGTGGACAGAAAGATGTAATTTACAGCTCTTAGCAACAGCAGCAGCAGCAGCAGCAGCAGAGCAGATGCTGCTGCTGCTCAGGGGCTATTGCAGCTATCTAGTTCTATAGGAGAGCACCAGATGCTCAGCTCAGCACTACTTAGGCACCCAGCCATCTGCTGTCTGCTGGAGCAGCAACAGTAGCTGCAGCAGCAGCTGCAGCAGCAGCTGCAGCAGCAGCTGCTGCTGCTGTGGTAGCATCGAGCGCTCGCTGCTTAGCTGCGCCGTCGGCGCCGCCTTGCGGGAGAGCTGGTTGCCCTTGAGGCGGCAGCAGCAACAGCAGCAGCTGTGCTGCTGCTGTTGCCACAACGAAAGTTGTTGTTTGTTTAGCTCTGAAATCAGAACAGGTTTAAATGTATACACTGCGTGAGAGGGTCACCTGCATAGATGGGGTGGGGTTGTTCAGGCTGCTGCAGCAGCTGCAGCAGCAGGGGTTAAGTTGCAGCAGAGCAGCAGCAGCAGTGTTACTACACACGACAGCTTAGATAGTATACATATTTCGACAGAAGGCTGCAAACGAAGCAGCAGCAGCAGCAGCAGCAGCAGCAGCAGCAGCAGCAGCAGCAGAAGAGGCGATTGGGGTGTATGGTGAGGTAGGGTAGACCAGGGTGTATAAAGAGGCATATAATCCTCACAACCAATCGACATAACCA
>NW_013570760.1:1521-2030 GCF_000499745.2 Eimeria mitis | reverse complement strand
AGCAGCAGAAGAGGCGATTGGGGTGTATGGTGAGGTAGGGTAGACCAGGGTGTATAAAGAGGCATATAATTCTCGCAACCAATCGACTTAGCCGCATAAAAAAGAAAATAAAACAAAATAAAATAAATAAAATAAATAAAATAAATAAATAAACTTAATATAAACTACGCAGCAACTGCTGATGGTCCGAATCGTCTAGAGGTTAGGACAACACGTTGTGGCCGTGTAAACCCAGGTTCGATTCCTGGTTCGGACATTTTCATAAAAATAAATAAATTAATTATTTTTTTTATTTTTTTATTTATATTTATATATTTTTATATATATATACATATATATATGGATATTATACATATACATCGGCATAGATACATACATATACATATACAATATGCTGTATATACACAACAATATAATTTAGTTTTTATCTATGAAAGGAAATCATAAGAAGTATCTTCATAAAAATAAATAAATTATTTTTTTATATTTTTTTATTTATATTTTTTATT
>NW_013570760.1:1106-1421 GCF_000499745.2 Eimeria mitis | reverse complement strand
TATATATATATATATATATATATATATATATATATATATATATATATATATATATATATATATATGGGTAGATGTACGCATACATACATGCATACACATACACATAATACAATATGCTGTATGTACAACAACAATATAATTTAGTTTTTATCTAAATATATAATTATAATTATATATAAATTATAATTTATATTTTAGTTTTTATCTATGAAAGGATATCATAAGAATTTACTTTTGTTTATTCTGTATATATAAATAATAAACAAACAAATATGGATAGTATATTTATACGGGTTTGTTGCTGTCCACCTAAAC
>NW_013570760.1:709-1006 GCF_000499745.2 Eimeria mitis | reverse complement strand
AATAAACAAACAAATATGGATAGTATATTTATACGGGTTTGTTGCTGTCCACCTAAACCCTAAACCCTAAGCCCTAAACCCTAAACCCTAAACCCTAAACCCCCATACACGCCACCCATCAATTCGTAGGCATGTATCAGCAGAGTCATGGCTACGAATTTATATTTGGCGTATATAGGGGTTTAGGGTTTAGGGTTTAGGTTTACTCGGTGTATATAGGTGGTGTAAGCAGTTGTTTGTCTATATGTGTGTTGTTGCATGCACCGCATGCATCTAAAAAAAAGAATAAAACAAAAT
>NW_013570760.1:0-609 GCF_000499745.2 Eimeria mitis | reverse complement strand
CTATATGTGTGTTGTTGCATGCACCGCATGCATCTAAAAAAAAGAATAAAACAAAATAAAAAAAAAAAAAACAAAAAGTAAAACTAAATGAAACAAAAAGAAACAAAACTATAACAAGGCTTCTTCGTGCTGCAGCTGAGGGGATACCACTAAACCCCCGCCCTGCAGTGCTGCCTCTGCTGCCTGTCTCAGTGTTTCTACAGCAGCAGCAGCTGCTGCAGCTGCTGCAGGTGAGCCCCTTTCTCTTTGCTGCGAGCAGCAGCAGTAGCAGCAGCTGCTGCTGCTGCTGCGTATCGCCGGTGCCTCCGTGTTTGAGGGGGCCCCGAGGGGCCCCCCAGGCTGGATTGCGTCGAGGGTAGCAGCAGCAGGCGAAGCAGCAGATGCAGCAGCAGCAGCAGCAGCAGCAGCAGCTGCTGCTGCTGCTGCTGCTAATACCTCCTGTGTTCGCTGCAGCAAAACCCCCTTCATTAAACCCTGCAGCTGAGACCGCAGACACTCCTGAAGACGAGGGGGCGGCGCGCTGCGCCCCTGTCGCCACCGATCCTCTGCACAGCCCCAAACGCATGCAGCAACGCATGCAGCAACGCATGCAGCAACGCATGCAGCAAC
>NW_013570759.1:7457-7676 GCF_000499745.2 Eimeria mitis | reverse complement strand
GAGCAAGAAGAAGAGTTTGTCTTCGGCTCCTCTGCAGCAAACAAAAAAAAAGAAAGACAAAGACACACATAAAGCAGCAGCAAGGAGACAGCAGCAGCAGCAGCAGCAGCAGCAGCAGCAAGGAGACAACAGCAGCAAGGAGACAACAGCAGCAGCAGCAGCAGCAGCAGCAGCAGCAGCAGCGCGGGGAAAAGAGCAGCAAAGACAACAAAATAAATA
>NW_013570759.1:5256-7357 GCF_000499745.2 Eimeria mitis | reverse complement strand
GAGCAAGAAGAAGAGTTTGTCTTCGGCTCCTCTGCAGCAAACAAAAAAAAAGAAAGACAAAGACACACATGAAGCAGCAGCAAGGAGACAGCAGCAGCAGCAGCAGCAGCAGCAACAGCAGCAAGGAGACAACAGCAGCAGCAGCAGCAGCAGCAGCAGCAGTAGCAGCGCGGGGAAAAGAGCAGCAAAGACGACAAAATACATGAAAAGGAAACAAAGACAATCAAATTAAATAAAAAAGAAACAAAGACAACAAAATAAAATAAAAAGAAACAAAGACAACAAAATAAAATAAAAAAAACAAAGACAAAGACAAACCCTCAGCTAGTTGGGTTCCGCTTGTTCTCTGTCCCGCCACCATTGCATTGCCATCGATGAGACCTGCATATACACCCCACAACACTGCTGCTGCTGCTGCTGCTGCTGCTGCTGCTGATGCTTTTGCTGGTGATATTGCTGCTGCCGTTTCTGCTGCTTTTGCTGCTGCTGCTGCTGCTGCTGTTGCTGCTGTTGCTGCTGTTGCTGCTTATCGTGTTGGTGTTAAGCTTCCTCTACAGCTACTCTTCCTGCTGCTGCTGCTGATGGCCTTGCATTAGCTGCAGTAGTGGCAGCAGCAGCAGCAGCAGCAGCAGCAGTAGTAGCTGCAGCAGCAGGACGAGCATCAGCAGGAGCAGCGGCAGCCGGGGCACCAACAGCAGCAAAAAAAAGAGGTGAAAGCAGCAGCAGCAGCAACAGCAAGACAGGTAGCAGCAACAGCAAGACAAGCAGCAGCAGCAGCAGCAGCAGCAAGACAAGCAGCAGCAGCAGCAGCAGCAGCAGCAGCAGCACCATCTTGGATTTTGCTGAGTATGAGCCTGGCCACGCGAACGAAGACATCCGTCACCCCCTCCCCTGTCAGCGCACTCGTCTCCAGAAACAACACATCTGCAGCAGCAGCAGCAGCAGCAGCAGCAACAGCAGCAGCAGCAGCAGCAGCAGCAGGAGCAGCAGTAGCAGCAGCAGTAACAGCAGTAGCAGCAGCAGCAAAAGTGGTAGCAGCAACAGCAGCAAAAGCAGCAACAGCAAACAACAGCAGGAAAAGCAACAGAAGCAAATGCAATATCAGTAATAATAGGAGCAGCAGCAGCAGCAGCAACAGCAGCAGCAACAGCAGTAGCAGCAGCAGCAACAGCAGTAGCAGCAGCAGCAACAGCAAGGGATTTGGCTGCATTTGTTTCTTAGGGTAGAGCTATATTAAACAAAGGAAGAAAAGAGAAACAAAAAAAAACAAACAAAAAGACAAATAAATAAACAAACAAACACAGAAATAAATAAAAAGAAAGAAGAAACAAACAAAAACAAAACCCTAACCCTAAACCCTAAACCCTAAATAAAACAAACAAAAGAACATACACCAAGTTGAAAAAAGAAAAAACAAAGCAAAACACACAAACCCTAAACCCTAAACCCTAAACCCTAAACCCTCACCGTTCTCCTGGGCAAAGCGCGAGGCCTCTAAGAAGGTAACCGCCCGCTTCTCCCTCACATCCATCTTGTTGCCTGCAGCAGCAGCAGCAACAGCAGCAGCAGCAGCAGCAGCAGCAGCAGCAGCAGCAGCAACCCTAAACCCTAGAAGCAAGAAAAAAGGAAGAAAAGAATGAAAGAGAAGGAAAAGAAGGAAAAGAAAAAGAAAAAAAACAGAGAAAAGACAGACAAACAAAAATTAAAAAAAGAAAAAATATAAAAAAAACAAAAAAAAAATAAAATAGTGAAATAAAAGAAAGCAACAAAAAAAATAAAAAAATAATAAAAGTAACAAAAGAAGAAGAAAATAATAAAAAGAAGAGAGACAAGAATAAACAAGAAGAAACGAATAAAAAAGAATAAAACACCAATAAAATAAAAATAATAACGAAGAAGACAACAAAAAATAAAATAAATAAAAAAATAAAATAAAATAAATAAAAAATAAATAAAAATAAAAAATAAAAAACTAACCAACAATAGCAATGGAGATATCTGCTCGAGCTAAAGAGCGAGCGTCCGCCAGCCAATTCATCAAATGGTTGTAAGACTCACGGCTGCAGCAGCAGCAGCAGCAGCAGCAACAGCAGCAGCAGCA
>NW_013570759.1:4370-5083 GCF_000499745.2 Eimeria mitis | reverse complement strand
TATATATATATATATATATATATATATATATATATATATATAGGAATGAGAAGCAGAAACAAAATAAATATATAAGTAGACAGAAAGAAAAAGAAGAGAGAGAAGAACAAACAAAAATATATTAATAAAGAAAGAAAAAGAAAAAAGAAAAAAATAAAAACAATATAAATACACAAATAAAATTAAATATAATACATCGTATACAAGCAGAGCTCCTGCTGCTACTGCTCGATACAAAAACGAGAAAAACAAAGTTAATATATAAATAAATACATAAATAGATAGATAAAAATAAAGAGAAAAAGAAGGAGAACAAATATAAAAATAAATAAAAAAAAACGAATTACAATTTACTTTGTTACATCGTATACAAGCAGAGCTCCTGCTGCTCCTCTATAGTATCTTCTTGTTACTGCTCGATACAAAAAAGAGAAAAAACAAAGTAAATATATAAATAAATACATAAATAGATAGATAAAAATAAAGAGAAAAAGAAGGAGAATAAATATAGAAATAAATAAAAAAAAACGAATTACAATTTACTTTGTTACATCGTAAACAAGCAGAGCTCCTGCTGCTCCTCTATAGTATCTTCTTGTTACTGCTCGATACAAAAAAGAGAAAAAACAAAGTAAATATATAAATAAATACATAAATAGATAGATAAAAATAAAGAGAAAAAGAAGAAGAATAAATATAAAAATAAAAAAAAC
>NW_013570759.1:3178-4218 GCF_000499745.2 Eimeria mitis | reverse complement strand
AAAAAAATATATTTTATTTTTTTTTTTTTTTTTTTGTTTTTTGTTTTTGTTTGTTTTGTTTTGTTTTTTTGTTTTTAGTTATGTGGGTTGTTGCTTTGTTGTTTATTTTTTTGGTTATTTTGATGGGTGGGGGGGATATGCAAATAATAAAAAAAAAATATATATAAACACAACGATGATGATACTTATTTATATTTATATATTTATATTTATATTTATATTTATATTTATAAGTATATTTATATTTATATTTATATTTATTTATTTATGTATGTCTATTTATATTTATTTATTTATATTTATTTATTAGCATATTATTATTTTAGTGAGGGTGTATAAGCAAACACCGAAGCGCAGCAACAGCTGCAGCAGCAACGAAGACAGGAACAATAAGAGCAGCAGCAGCAACAGCAACACCAGCAGCAGCAGCACAAGCAGCAGCAGCAGCAACAGCAGCACCACCGCCATCAGCAGCAGCAGCAACCGCACCACCTTCAGCAGCAGCAGCACCACCACCATCAGCAGCATCACCAGCACCAGCACCATCACCATCAGCAGCAACAGCAGCAGTAACAGCAGCAGCAGCAGCAACAGCAGCAGCAGCTGAGGTGTACGTACACTTGTTCTCTACGAACTGATGCAGGAGACAAGACTTCCCCGCCCCCGCATCTCCAATTATAATAAATTTAAAAAGGTAGTCGTGCTGCTCCTTCCCCTGCAGCAGCAGCAGCAGCAGCAGCAGCAGCAGCAGCGGCAGCAGCAGCAGCAAAGGCAGCAACAACAGCAGCAGAAATAGAGAGACAGACAAAAGAACAATAGAAGGAAAAAAGAGACAAAATACATAAAAGGAGACAAACAAAAAAACAAAAACAAAAAAACAAAAAAACAAAAACAAATATATAAATAAACAAAAGGAGACAAACAGAGAAAGACAAACAAATAAAGAGAAATAAATAAAAACAAAAAAAACAAAGAAAAACAAAAAGCAGATTGAAAATAAATACAGAGAAACAAAAGGAGATAAATAAATAAAGATAAAA
>NW_013570759.1:0-3078 GCF_000499745.2 Eimeria mitis | reverse complement strand
TCCTTCCCCTGCAGCAGCAGCAGCAGCAGCAGCAGCAGCAGCAGCGGCAGCAGCAGCAGCAAAGGCAGCAGCAACAGCAGCAGAAACAGAGAGACAGACAGAAGAACAATAGAAGGAAAAAAGAGACAAAATACGCAAAAGGAGACAAATAAACAAACAAAAACAAATAAACAAAAACAAAAAAACAAAAACAAATATGTAAATAAACAACAGGAGACAAACAAAAAAAGACAAACAAATAAAGAGAAATAAATAAAAGCAAAAAAAACAAAGAAAAACAAAAAGCAGACAAAAAAATAAATACAGAGAAACAAAAGGAGACAAATAAAGAAATATAAACATAAAGATACAAACAGAGACAAACAAACAAACAAAAAACAAAAAAAACAAATAAACAAACAAACAGAAGACACAGAGAAACAAACAAAATAAATAAACAAAAAAATAAATAAAAAAAGACAAAGACAAAGACAGCAACCTACCGGCGGTGCTGCCATCGTTGCTGCAGCAGCAGAAAGGTCCCCGCTGAGAAACAGCAGCAGCAGCAGCAACAGCAACAGCAGCAGCAGCAGCAACAGCAACAGCAGCAGCAGCAGCAGCAGCAGCAGCAGGACAGACACTCCATCAAGATATTCAAGAGAAGCCCACAGACGCAGCAGCAGCAACAGCAGCAACAACAGCAACAGCAGCAGCAGCAGCAGCAGCAGCAGCAGCAGCAAAACGGCAGTGAGCTGCTTCTCAGGCCTCGTGTGCAGCAACCAACGAGTCTACATTTCACTGCTGCTGCTGTTGCTGCTGCTACATTTGCTGCAGTTGCTGTTGTTGCTGCTGCAGTTGCTGCTGCTGCTGCTGCTGCTGCTGCTGCTGCTGCTGCGCTCACGGGCAAGGCCAACGAGAGGAGGGGTCAGCGGCGGGGCCGACTCATTGAAGTAAGAAAGAGGCGATCCAGCAGCAGCAGCAGCAGCAGCAGCAGCAGCAGCAAGAGCGGGAGCAGCAGCAAGAGCAGCAGCAGCAGAAATAATAAACTTCTCTTTATCTTCTGGTTGTTGCTGCTGTGATGGAGGGAAGAGGTTATTCCCTTAACATAAACCCCCAGTTTGTCTGCTGCTGCTGCTGCTGCTGCTGCTGCGTTCAGCGCAGGCGGCTGCGGCTCGGGAGCAGCCACAGCAGCAGCGGCGGCGGCAGCAGCAGCAGCAGCAGCAGCAGCAGCAGACGCACAGGCTGAATTGCTGTGCATTCTTTTATTTTCTGGCATTTGAGATGTTTTTATTCTCAAGGATCTAACAAGACACACGAGAACACCTGCTGCTGCTGCTCCCGCTGCTGCTGCTGCTGCTGCTGCTGCTGCTGCTGCTGCGGCGTCGCCGACACTTGGCTGACCCATAGCGTCCCCAGGGCCCCCCGTTGTGTGTTTTCTGTAATCTGGGGTGTACGTACACCTCAACACTCTAAATATCTTTTAGCTGCGCGTCTACAGCGAGAGGAGCTGCTGCTGTTCTCTGCAGCAGCAGCAGCAGCAGCAGCAGCAGCAAGAACAGCAGCAGCAGCAGCAGCAACAGCGACGACGCTCTCTGAAGGGCCGCTGTGTTGTGTGTTTGTTCTTCGTAAGATTAGCAGCAGCATCAACTGCAGCAGCAGCAGCAACAACAACAGCAGCAGCAGCAGCAGCAGCAACAGCAGCAGAAACAGCAGCAGACCCTCACCCCCCAGAGGAGAGACAAGCAGCAAGGCATCTGCTGCTACACGCACACCCTTTGCTTTCTTTGCTGTTGCTGCTGCTGCTGTTGCTGCTGCAGTTGTCCTACGGAAGCGATTCCCCAGCAGCAGCAGCAGCAACAGCAGCAGCAGCAGCAGCAGCAGCAACAGCAGCAGCAGCAGGGTGTGCCCGCAGCCAATGGTTTTATATAACTCAATATATTCGCGTTGACGCAATTTGAACTACAGCGCGCATCTGCATCTGCCGCCGCCGCCGCCGCAGCAGCAGCAGCAGCAGCAGCAGCAGCAGCAGCAGGAGCAGCAGCAGCAGCAGCAAGAACACCACGAGCAGCAGTAGCCCCTATATCCGCCAGCAGCAGAAGAACGAAACAGAAGCAATGAGTGATATGAACCCTAGCAGCAGCAGCAGCAGCAGCAGCAGCAGCAGCGGCGATGCCTATCAACATTTATATAAAATAATTTTACTCGGCGATGCAACCGTAGGCAAAACCCATTTAGTCTGTCGATACACCCGAGGCACCCTACCAGTAAACCCCACCGCCACCATCGGCGTTGAGTTCTCCACCAGGACTGTGCCGCTTGCGGTGGGGGGGACGGTGAAAGCACAGGTATGCTGCTGCTGCTGCTGCTGCTGCTGCTGCTGCTGATGGTGATGGGGTTGGTGATGGTGGTGATGGGGTTGGTGCTGCTGCTGCTGTTCGTGCTGCTGCTGTTCGTGCTGCTGCTGCTGCTGTTGATGGCGTTGAGTTCTCCACTAGGACTGTGCCACTCGCGGTGGGGGGGACTGTGAAAGCACAGGTATGCTGCTGCTGCTGCTGCTGCTGCTGCTGTTGGTGATGGGGTTGGTGCTGCTGCTGTTCGTGTTGCTGCTGCTGTTGCTGGTGATGGGGTTGGTGCTGCTGCTGCTGCTGCTGTTCGTACTGCTGCTGCTGCTGTTGATGGCGTAGAGTTCTCCACAAGGACATTGCCCCTTGCTGTGAGGGGCACGATAAAAGCACAAGTATGTTGCTACTGCTGCTGCTGCTGCTGCTGCTACTGCTGCTGCTTCTGCTGCTGCTACTGCTGCTGCTGCTGCTGCTGCCGCTGCTGCTGCTGCTGCTGCTGCTGCTGCTGCTGCTGCTGCTGTTGCTGCTGCAGATATGGGACACAGCAGGCCAGGAGCGTTACCGGAGCATAACATCAGCGCACTATCGGCGAGCTGTTGGTGCTTTGTTAGTTTACGATATAACAAAAAAACAAACATTTATAAATGCTAGTAAATGGCTAGAAGAACTAAGACAAAAGGCAGACCCAGATATCATCATCATGCTTGTTGGTAATAAAGCTGATCTTTGTGAAAAAAACCCAGCACTTAGAGAGGTA
>NW_013570758.1:24143-25418 GCF_000499745.2 Eimeria mitis | reverse complement strand
ATAAATTTATAAACAAACATTTTTTTTTATTTTTTTTATTTATATTTGTTTTGTATATAAGAAAAGGTAAATTCTATATATATTATATATATATATATATATAATATATATATATATATATATACATATATATATATAATATATATATATATATATATATATATATTATATATATACGGATATTTGTTTAATATATTTGGAAATAAACCATATAAAACAAACAAACAAAAAAAATAAACAAAATAAAAAAAACAAAACAAAACAAACAATATAAAGGAGACAAACAAACAAAACAAACAAAACAAAAAACAAACAAAAGAAAAAAAAAAAAAAATAAATAAAACACAAACCCCACCTTTATATCTATTCCTCTGGCTGCTACATCCGTACAAATCAAAAAACGAGCGTCGCCAGCCTTGAAGTGCTGCATATACACCCCAATGCATATACACCCAGCTGCGTATACACCCCGCTGCGTATACACCCCAATGCACATACACCCCAATGCATATACACCCAGCTGCGTATACACCCCAATGCACATACACTCCACAGCGTATACACCCCACTGCGTATACACCCTGCTGCGTATACACCCCAATACACATACACCCCAACGTGCTGTATACACCCCAATGCACATACACCCCAATGCACATACACCCCAATACACATACACCCCAATGCCACTGCGTATACACCCCGCTGCGTATACACCCCACTGCGTATACACCCCACAGTGCATACACCCCACTGCGTATACACCCCGCTGCGTATACACCCCACAGTGCATACACCACAGTGGGATGTATACACCCCAATGCACATACACCCCGCTGCGTATACACCCCGCTGCGTATACACCCCGCTGCGTATACACCCCAATACACATACCCCCCAACGTGGTGTATACACCCCAATGCACATACACCCCATCGTGCTGTATACACCCCACTGCGTATACACCCCGCTGCGTATACACCCCAGTGCGTATACACCCCACTGCGTATACGCTCCACAGTGTATACACCCCAATGCACATACACCCCAATGCCACTGCGTATACACCCCAATATACATACACCCCAACGTGGTGTATAAACCCCACTGCGTATACACCCCAATGCACATACACCCCAATACACATACACCCCAATGCGCATACACCCCACTGCGTATATACCCCACTGTGTATACACCCCACTGCGTATACACCCCAATACACATACACAGTGTTTTGCAACAGAGATATTAAACAAAAACAAAAACAAAGAC
>NW_013570758.1:22209-24054 GCF_000499745.2 Eimeria mitis | reverse complement strand
ATATATATATATATATATATATATACATATATATATATATATATATATATACATATATATATATATATATGCGGTGTACAGGCACCTCAAGGTTTTGCTGTCTCTCTTGGTTGCTGCGCAGCCCCGCAACAACAACGCATGCATAAGGGTTTTCTTTGCCTTTCTCCATTTTCCCTATATACAGACAAGAGACAAACCCTAAACCCTAAACCCTAAACCCTAAACCCTAAACCCTAAACCCTAAATTTGTTTTATGCATACGTAGAGTATGTATTGATAAATATACTGGAGACAGAGAGAAGAGAAAAAGAAACAAAAGAAAAAGAAAGGAGACAAAGAAAAACACACAGGAGACAAAAGGAGGAGACAGCTGAAAGGAGGCAGCAGACAAAAATAAGTGAAACCAAACAAAGCCAAAGGGAGACAAAAGGAGACAAAAGGAGACAAACCAAATAAGCAAAACAAACAAAAAGAACAAAAAAGAATAAAAAAGGAGACAAAAGGTACCGGCAAACTTTCTCCCCCCGCCTAGTTTAGTTAAATACTGTTCTAAGAGAAGTCAAACAAAACCAAACAAAACCAAAATAAACCAAATCAAACCAAAATAAACCAAAAGGAGACAAACGGAGACAAACGGAGACAAACAAAAGAAGCAAAACAAACAAAAAACAACAAAAAATAAAAAAATACCGGCAAACTTTCTCCCTCCTCCTAGTTTAGTGAGATACTGTTCTAAGAGGTCAAACAAAACCAAACAAAGCCAAAATAAACCAAACCAAGCCAAACCAAGCCAAAAGGAGCCAAAAGGAGACAAAAGGAGACAAAAGGAGACAAAACAAAGAACAAAAAAGAATAAAAAAGAATAAAAAAGAAAGGTACCGGCAAACTTTCTCCCCCCTCCTAACTTAGTTAAATACTGTTCTAGGAGGTCAAACAAAACCAAACAAAGCCAAACCAAAACCAAAAGGAGACAAACCAAGCCAAAAGGAGACAAAAGGAGACAAAAGGAGACAAACCAAATAAGCAAAACAAACCAAAAAGAATAAAAAAGAATAAAAAAAATAAAAAAGGTACCGGCAAACCTTCTCCCCCCTCCTAGTTTAGTTAAATACTGTTCTAGGAGGTCACAGTCGAGGTTGGTTCTGCATACGATCATGCAGCAGTCCATCTTCATTGCGTCAGCCACCGCAACCGCCACCTACACAAAACCCTAAACCCTAAACCCTAAACCCTAAACCCTAAACCCTAAACCCTAGACAGAGAAGGGTGAAGGGTCAGGGATGAGACGGGGGGTATACTGAAGAGAAGGGTTTGAGATTTTTAGCGGTAAACCCTAAACTGTATATATTAAGGGTTTTCTAGGGTTTAGGGTTTAGGGTTTAGGGTTTAGGGTTTAGGGTTTAGGGTTTAGGACTTGGGGTTTGAGTAGTTTCGTTCTGCAGGATAGAAAGTCAGCGCTTTCGTTTCCAACAGCAGCAGCAGCAGCAGCAGCAGTTGCTGCTGTTGCTGCTGCTGCTGCTGCTACCTGCCCCACATGGACCCCGTCTATCTCTGGGGGCCCCACTGCTGCTGTATCAAACGGAAGAGAACACTGCAGCCCCTGGAACACACACACACGCATGCATGCATGCATGCATGCATGTGTGTTTGTGCGTGCACACATGCATGCATGCATGCATGCATGTGTGTTTGTGCGTGCATGCATGCATGCATGCATGCATGCATGTGTGTTTGTGCGTGCATGCATGCATGCATGCATGCATGGGTGTGTGTGTGTGTGTGTATGCATGCATGCTTGCATGCATATGCATGCATGCATGCATGCACTCCTGCATGCATGCATGC
>NW_013570758.1:13953-16453 GCF_000499745.2 Eimeria mitis | reverse complement strand
CTGTTTTTCTTTTTACCTGTCTCCTTTAGCTGTCTCTGTTTCTTGCTGCCAGCAACTAGGGTGATTTGTCTTCGTTTGTTTATTTATTTTATTTATTTGTTTCTTTATTTATCTATTTTATTTATTTATTTATTTATTTATTTATATCTATTTCTATTTGTCTCTATTTGTCTCTATTTCTCTCTCTATTTCTCTCTTTATTTCACTTTTTAGCTGTCTCCTTTTCTGTCTCTGTTCTGTCTCCTTTCTGTCTCCTTTTCTCTTTGCTAGCTACCAAGGCGCTGCGCTTTGTCTCTATTTGTTTTTCTCTTCTTTTTATTTGTGTCTCTATTTCTCTCTATCTCTCTCTATATCTCTCTATATTTTTCTCCCCATTCGTCTCCTTTCTATCTCCTTTCTGTCTCCTTTCTGTCTCCTTTCTGTCTGCTTTCTGTATCCTTTCTCTCTGTCTCCTCTCTGTCTGTCTCTTTTCTTTCTGTCTCCTTTCTTTCTGTCCCCTTTCTGTCTCCTTTCTTTCTGTCTCCTTTCTTTCTGTCTCATTTCTGCCCCTTTCTGTCTCCTTTCTGTCTCCTTTTCTGTCTCTTTTCTTTCTGTCTCCTTTCTTTCTGTCTCCTTTTTGTCTCCTTTTTTCGTTTCCAGCCAAAATGGCGATTTCTCTGCGCTGAGTTTTTGGTTTGTCTCCCTATTGTAAAACAGCCCCGAAGGGCTCAAATCAGCAGCAGCAGCAGCAGCAGCACCTGCTGCTGCTGCTGCTGCTGCTGCTGCTGTGATTGTTGTTGCTGCTGCTGCTGCTGATGCTGCTGCTGCTGTTGCTGCTGCTTAGATTTGTATGGGCTCGATTGGCCGCTGCTCCGGCGGCAGCCCCGAAACCACCGCCTCCCACGTCTTCTTTGCTGCTTCTTCCTGCAGCAGCAGCAGCAGCAGCAGCACAGCAGCAGCAGCAGCAGCAGCAGCACAACAGCAGAAGCAGATGGAGTTCACTGAGGGGTTCCCCACACACTGAATCCCGCCAGCTTGCAGCAGCAACAAAAGACAGAGCAGCAGCAACACTGCAGTAAACGCATACATAAAGCTGCAGCAGCAGCAGCAGCAGAGACAACAGAAGACAGCAGCAGCAACGAAGACACGAGGAAACAGCAGCAGCAGCAAATGCACAAGGAAAGGCCATCATCAGCAGCAGCAGCAGCAGCAGCACAGACAAAAGGAAACAGCAGCAGCAGCAGCAGCAACAAAGACACAAGCGAGCAGCATCAGCCGAATCAGCAGCAAAGACACAAGACAAAAACAGCAGCAGCAGCAGCAGAAGCAGCAGCAGCAGCAACAGCAGCAGCAGGAGAGAAGTACTGGGGTCATGGTGCGGCTGTCTATGGCGGGGTGTATATGCAGCTCGATGGGGGTCTCCGTAGGCCGGGGGAGGAGGGCCCCCACGGGCTGCAGCTTGTGGGCCCCCACCACGGAGACAGGCAGCAGCAGCAAGCCGAGCTGCAGCAGCAGCAGCAGCAGCAGCAGCAGCAGCAGCAGGGGCGGCAGCAGGAGGACACACAACACAGCAGCAACACAAATGCATGCATTTACACAACACAGAAACAGCTACCGTCTCATCCTGCTGCTGCTGCTGCTGCTGCTGCTGCTGCTGCTGTCTCTATACTCTTATAGCGTCTCCTTCTGTCTCCTTTATATCTGCTGTATGTCTCCTTCTGTCTCCTTTTGTCTCCTTTCTGCCTTTTCTCTCATCTCTTTCTGTCTCTCTCTATCTCCTTTCTGTCTCCTTTCTATCTCTGTCTCTTTCTATCTCTCTCTATCTCCTTTCTGTCTCCTTTCTGTCTCCTTTCTGTCTCCTTTCTGTCTCCTTTCTGTCTCCTTTCTATCTCCTTTCTATCTCCTTTCTGTCTCCTTTCTGTCTCCTTTTGTCTCCTTTTCTTTATAAATACCTTTCTTGCTATCTGAAATAAACCCAACTTGGGCGTCTTTGCCCTTCCGTCTCGCGCTCGGCTACCCTCAGGAAATCCAAGAAAAACAGGGGGCCCCTCTCCTACCAGGGGGCCCCCCTGGGGGCCCCCCTGGGGGCCCCCTGGGGCCCCCCCCTGGGTACTGGGGGCCCCCCCCTGGGGGCCCCCCACGGCACTGTAGGGGCCCCCTTGAGGGTTCCCCCCTATACTGGAGCGGCCCCCCTGGCGGTCCCCTAGGGTACTGGGGGCCCCCCCTTGGGGGGCCCCCAGGGTACTCGGGGGGCCCCCCCCTTGCGGGGCCCCCTGGGGGGCCCCCAGGGTACTGGGGGGCCCCCTGGTGTGCCTGCGTACGACTTGGGAAATTTCGCGCACGAGGCGGACGGTGCCGCTGAGAGAATTTCTATCGAAGCCAATGACACCTATCTCTCGCATAGCGTAACCTGCGTATACACCCCAAAACCCTAAACCCTAAACCCTAAACCCTAAGTAAAACAAAGGAAAACAAAATGAAATAAAATAAAAATAAAACAAAACAAAATATAACAAAATAA
>NW_013570758.1:5000-7500 GCF_000499745.2 Eimeria mitis | reverse complement strand
GTCTCCTGCTGCTTCTGTCTGTCTCCTGCTGCTGCTGTCTGCCTCCTGCTGCTGCTGTCTGTCTCCTGCTGCTGCTGTCTGTCTCCTGCTGCTGCTGTTTGTCTCCTTTCGTGCTGTCTCTTTTCTTCATTCTCTGTCTCACTCTGCTTTGCCTTTCTGTCTCCTTTTTTTCTGTCTCTTTTTATTATTTATATGTGTCTCCTTTTTGTCTCTTTCTTCTCTCTCTGTGTCCCTCTGTCTCTGTCTCTGTTTGTTTATTTATTTTTCTCTTTCTATCTGTCTCCTTGCTGCTGTCTCCTTGCTGCTGTATTAAGCCACCTGTCTCCTTTTCTTTTTTTTAATTTATTCTCTTTTTATTTATTTTAATTTATTTTGTCTCCTTCAGGCCAAAGCAAAGTATAAACAAAAAAGGAGACAGTTGTCTCTCTTCTTTCCCCCGCAACAAGCCCCACGCTGATGCATGCGAGGCTGGCAGCCCAGCAGCAGCAGCAGCAGCAACAGCAGCAGCAGCAGCAATTTCAGCAGCAGCAGCAGCAGCAGCAGCAATGTCAGCAGCAGCAGCAGCAATGTCAGCAGCAGCAGCAGCAGTAGCAAGGGCCAGTGTAACACCCGTAGCAGCAGCACAAGCAGCAGCTGCTGCAGCGCCAGCTACAGCAGCAGCAGCAGCAGCAGCAGCAGCAGCCGCACGCATGCATAAGGATGAGTGCATGCACCTTGTGTGTGCATGCGCTGCAACCGCTTAGACTAAAAGCCCCACCACAACTCCTTGGGGATCAGAATGCAATCACTTTGCTGCAGCAGCAGCAGCAGCTGCTGCTGCAGCACCAGCTGCAGCAGCAGCAGCAGCTGCTGCTGCTGCAGCAGCTGTAAGTTGCTTTGTATTTTCTGGCTGTTTTTCGTGTCTCTTTCTGTGTCTCCTCCCCCCCCCTTCGGTGTCTCCTTGTGTGCTGTTGTGTGTGAGTCGTAGCTAGCTAGAGCCCCAGCTAGCTAGCCACAGACAGCTAGCTAGCTACAGCTAGCTACAGCTAGCCGCAGCTAGCTAGCCACATCTAGCTACTGCTACACAGCCTGTACAGTGCTCTAACTAGGGCCTCCTCTCTGTGCGCACACAAAGGAGACAGACTGTCTCCACAGACGCTGCAGCTAGCTACAGCTAGCTGCAGCAAGCTACAGCAAGCTACAGCTAGCTTCGGCTAGCTACAGCTAGCTGCGGCTCGCTAGCTACAGCTAGCTACGGCTAGCTAATTACAGCGAGATACAGCTAGCTAGAGCAGGCCACCACTAGCTAGTTACAGATAGCTACAGCTAGCCACAGCTAGCTACAGCTAGCCACAGCTAGCTGCAGCTAGCTACAGCCAGCCACAGCTAGCCGCAGCTAGCTACAGCTAGCTACAGCTAAGCATGCAGAAGGCTGCCTGTCTCGCCGTGGTGTACAGACACCGCATTAGTAACCTGCGCATGCATAACAGAATAAACTGCATGCAGCAGTGGGGCTTTGGTTGTTGTTTTGTTTGTTTTTTTGTTTTGTTTTTTTGTTTTTTTTTTGTTTTGTTTTTTTTGTTTTGTTGTTTGTTGTTGTTTGTCTACACCCCCCGCTGTCTCCGTTCCCTGTTCGTATCATCACAGCCTCAGGTGGAAGAAATCTGCTGCTGCTCGGGTCTGCTGCTGCTGCTGCTGCTGCTGCTGAACTGCTGCTGCTGCTGCTGCTGCTGCTGCGGGGTCTAGACCCTAACCCTTCTATCTAATTCGCTTTTGCATGCCGCATAAAAAACCCTCGCCGTTGACATCCTCTGATACTTATGAATTTGTGCCGTCAAGGGTTTAGGGTTTAGGGTTTAGGGTTTGGAGCGCATGCAGTGAGGCCTCAGCAGGCCCCAGCAGCAGAACTAGTTTTTTTTTTTCTATTCTCTTTTTTTTGTGGTTTAGATAAACAAAATAAAAGGGTTTTGCATGCAAGTTTAGGGTTAAAAATTAGGGTTTAGGGTTTAGGGTTTAGGGTTTAGGATTTAGGGTTTAGGGTTTGGGTGACCAGTGGTTTGAGGCGGGCTCGCGATGCGCAAACCCTAAACCCTAAACCCTAAACCCTAAACCCTCGATATCTGGTTGTATGTTTTTTAGTTTTGTTTTTTTATTTTTCATGTAAGTTTGTGGGTGTGCAAATGCCTGCATCTAAACCCTAAACCCTAAACCCTAAACCCTAAACCCTAAACCACAGGCCGAACTGGCTTTCAGGGGTTTAGAGACCAAAACCCTAAACCCTAAACCCTAAACCCTAAACCCTAAACCCTAGACATCTGTGCACGTCCTCTCCCCTTTTCCTTGTCTCGATCTCACTGTTTGAAGGGTTTAGGGTCTGGGGAGAATACTGTGCTTTGGGGATTGAGGGTTTAGGGTTTAGGGTTTAGGGTTTAGGAATGGAGGGCCCCCCTTGGGGTGTCGCTGCACCCTCGGCGGCTGGGCAGTTTCCTGAGTGTAGATCATCTGCAGCAGCAGCAGCAGC
>NW_013570758.1:0-2500 GCF_000499745.2 Eimeria mitis | reverse complement strand
CTCGTCCTCGTCTGAGGTGTCTCCCCGGGGGGTACAAACCCCCAAAGTGTCTCTTCAGGGGCCCCCCAAGGGAGGTGCATGTGAGGGGGCCCCCAAGGAAGTACCCATTAAGGGGGCCCCTGTTAAACTGTCTCCGGGAGACAAACCCTCACCAGGGCCCCCTCAAGCGCAGACACCTAGCCAGGGGCCCCTAGACAAAAAGGAGAAAACAGACTCGAAGGACCCACCCGACGGGCCCCCCAAGGGGCCCCCAAAGGGGCCCCCAAAGGGGCCTCCTCCCAAGGAAACCCCAAAGGGGCCCCCCGAGGGGCCCTCCAAGGGGCCCCCCAAAGGGCCCCCCCAGGGGCTCTCCAAGGGGCCCACCAAGGGGCCCCCCAAGGGGCCCCCCGAAGGGGTTCCCAGTGGAACACCAAAGGGTACCTCCACGGGGCCCCCCAAGGGCCTCCCCAAGGGGCCCCCAAAGGGGCCCCCGAAGGAGGGGGTGTCTACAGGGGCCCCCAGCAGTGTAGAGGCTCTATCGGAGGAGACAGAGAGAAGCAGTGAGGGGGCCCCTAAGGGACACACAGAGGACGATGCACCGAGCAGCAGGGGAGGGGCCCCCAAGGGGCCCCCACTGAAATCCTCTAAAGTACAGGGGCCCCCTGCTAAGACCCCAAAGGGGCCCCCTTCTGAGGCCCCCAAGGGGCCCCCTCCCCCTGCTCTGTCGAAGCATGCAGATATGCAGAAGGCTGAAGTAGTTGGGGGGCCCCCCACAAAGCCCCCCCCGAAGACCACTACAGAGAAAGAGGGGGCCCCCGGGGGGGCCCCCGCAGCAGGTGTTGTGCAGCGCAGCGTAAAGAAGAAACCACCACCTCCTCCGTGGGCAGGTGGTGGCCCCTCGAAGGGGGCCCCTCCTGTGTCAGGGGCCCCCAAGCAAGAGGAGACAGCCAAGGAGGGGACAGTACCAAAAGGTACCGACATCAAGGGGGCCCCCCCAGGCCCTGCTGCAGAGCAGCAGAAACAGGGGGGGCCCCCTCTTTCTCCGGGGCCCCCACTTGAGAAAGAAGGCCCTGCTAAGACACATGGGGGGCCCCCGTCCCCTCCCCCTGACTCGGGGGCCCCCCAAAGTGTCTCCGCTGCTGTTAAAGCTAAAGAGACAGGGGCCCCCACCAGGCCCGCACCTGATGCAGCAGCAGGAAGCAGCATGAAGGAGGGGCCCCCCATGGGGGCCCCCCTCTCTGGCTTCATTGCCAAGAAGCTATCGGCTGGGTCGCAGGTTGTGTTGGGGAAGGGGCCCCCCAAGGGGCCCCCCAGTGGGCCCCAAGCAGCATTTAAAGTGGTGATGGTGGGTAGGGGGCCCCCACAGGCACCTGGTGCTGCTGTCTCCCCTAAGGGTGTCTCTCCTCCCGCAGAGACAGCAGCAGCAGCAGCAGCAGCAGCAGCAGCAACAGCAGCAGCAGCAACAACAACCCCCAAGGGTGTCTCCGCAGGTTCTGAAGGGGCCCCTAGCAAGGCCTTACCCATAGGAGGGGGCCCCCAACAGAAGGCCCCTAGCAGCAAAGTTGAGGGCCCCTCCAAAGCCGCAGCGAAGGGGGGCCCCCCAACACCTCCTCCAGGTACAGGGGGCCCCCCTTCAGGTACAGGGGGGCCCCCTGGTTCAGGGGGGCCCCCCGGGGTAGTCAAGAAGAGCACACATACACCCAGCTCGACCCCTGTGGCTGCTGAGGTGATATCTAAGGATACCGCGGGCAGCAGTAAGGGTCAGAGGGGGGCCCCCCACGAGGCCCCTCAGGGGGCCCCCCTAACTGTATTAGGGGCCCTTGCTGTTTTGCTGGGGAGGAGAGCGAGGAGAAGGAGACGGCACGGGGGAGGAGACAGTGTGTCTTCTTCTCAGGGTACGAGTTTCTCTTCTGGGGCCCCCAGAGGGAACAGGAGACAGCGAAACAAGTAAAGGAAAAGAATATATAGCCGTCAACAGCCCTGCTTGGGAGACCCTCACCAGGGGGTGGAGCCAGGAGGATTGGGGGGCGTTTGTGTTGGGGGAGGAGGAGACAGGAGAAGAGGAGACAGGTGCAGAGAGAAGAGAGAGAGGAGACAGAGAAGGAGACAGGAGAAGAGGAGACAAAAAGGAGACAGGAGAAGAGGAGACAGATGTAGAGAGAGGAGACAGAGAAGGAGACAGAGGAGACAAAAAGGAGACAGGAGAAGAGGAGACAGGAGATGAGGAGACAGATAACATAGAAGAAGGGGTTCTACCTGTCTCCGTTTTCTATGCAGACGGAGACACTTCTCCTACGGTGTATGATGAGCTCAGCGACGAGGAGACACTACAAAAAGAAGCAAAAGAGGGAATACTGGGTATTTTTATACGCAAACACAAATACATTATAGGCAGCAGGGCCCCCGCTGAGCGTAGAAGGGCCTCGGGGGCCCCCACCAACGAGGACATAGGGGGGGGCCCCCCAGGGGGCCCCCCAGGGGGGCCCCCAGGGCCCGGGGGGCCCCCAATCAGGGGCCCCAA
>NW_013570757.1:6119-8396 GCF_000499745.2 Eimeria mitis | reverse complement strand
GGTGTACATACACCTGAGATGCAGTTATGCAACTAAAGGAAAGGAAGCTCGAGCTCACACGCTCGAATCCATTTCTATTTTTCTTTATTTATTCCGTTTGGCTTTTTCCTGTTTTTTTATTTCATTGATTGAAACACCCTTTCGGCTCAGGGGCCCCCCGGGGCTGGCGGCTCCGTCCTTATAGTTTTTCTCTGGCTGATCGAGGCGTTGCTGTATATACAGCTGAGCTGCAGCCTTTGGCGCGTCTCAGGTGTACACGCAACGGGCCAGGGTTTAGGGTTCAGCAGGAGAGGCGGGCCGCCCGTAACCCTGAATCAGTCTCAGCTGTATTCGTAGGGTTTAGGGTTTAGGGTTTAGGGTTTAGGGTTTAAGGCCTGTTGCTGGGGTTGAACTTGGCGCGGAGCTGCAGAACCACACAGACAACGCAGGCATTCTTTGCGTGCGGTTTTAGGGTCCCGTTGTTTTTGTCTTAGATGGAGAGTTTAGACTTGAGCTGCAAACCAGCAACCCNTGCGGTTTTAGGGTCCCGTTGTTTTTGTCTTAGATGGAGAGTTTAGACTTGAGCTGCAAACCAGCAACCCTAAACCCTAAACCCTAAACCCTAAACCCTAGACCCTCACCCCCCTCAAAATGGAGCCTTTGATGGGCGGGCCCACTTCTCCCTTCCGCCTGGGAAATACCCGTGAGTCTTCTCTCCTGAGGCCGCTCAGGCGGAGCTCTCGGTGCAGCATCAACAGGTTCTTCTGATTAGGGTTTAGGGTTTAGGGTTTAGGGTTTAGGGTATACGACTAGGGGTTTCTGGCGTGTGTTGCAGCTGCTGCTTCGGCGCACCCGCTGGAGACTCAGCAGCAGCCGCGGGAGTTGAGTGATTTTTCCTTTTACAAGACTGTGAGCACGGGTGAGTGCGTTTTTTTGAGGGTTTAGGAATCAGGGTCTAGGGTCTAGGGTTTAGGGTTTAGGGTTTAGGGTTTGTGTGGGTCTGCAGCGGACAAAGCCCTGCATAGCACCTATAAGAGAGGGAAGCGAAGCGCTGAGGCCACGAAGCTCAAGTCGCTGCAGTCTCAGGATAGCTTCAAGCGTGACGCTCTCAGAACCATCACAAGGCAAACCCTAAACCACCGCTAAACCCTAAACCCTAAACCCTAAACCCTCGCTTGCTATTGAGTTGTCTTAAAGATCTTCTGCTCTGTTGATAACACTACGGTTTCGGGTCCAGTCAGATGCTGACACATCGCCACTCTTTAGGCTTTAGGGTTTAGGGTTTAGGGTTTAGGGTTAAGGGTTTAGGGTTTAGGGTTTGTCTTCAGGTTTCTTTCTTTTTCTGAATTCCCCGGGCCTCTATCTGCTAAGGCGCTGAGTAGCCCCCAGCGGTCTCTGCTGATAGACATTTGGGGTCATCTGTTCAGGTGCCTAAACCCTAAACCCTAAAACCCTAAACCCTAAACCCTAAAACCCTAAACCCTAGGGGCGGTCTTTAGAACCCTGCTATTAGGTGTGTTTCAGCAGATGCTGGGAGTTAGGGTTTAGGGTTTTGTTTGGACCTCGAGGCATACGTATACAGCAGACGCAGCAAGAAAGGATATATATATATATATGTATATATATATATATATATATATATATATATATATATATATATATATATATATNTATATATATATATATATATATATATATATAAACTTTTTATTTTTGTTTTCTTAGGCGCTGCTTTGATGACTCTGTGAAAATAACAGCAGAAAATGTGAATGACGAAGTCCCCAGACTTTTCAAAGAAATCGGGTGCTGAAGAAACTCTAGGGTTTAGGGTTTAGGGTTTAGGGTTTAGGGTTTAGGGTTTAGCAGTCTGAGTTTATAGAGATACATAAAATATAATATCTCTGTCTCTGTTTCTCCATTCATTGATGTGTTTGTTAGTGGTGTTGTTTTGTTTATATGTTTGTCTCTTTATGGCTGCGTCTCGCTGTTTATCTCTCTTCTAGGGTTTAGGTTTTAGGGTTTAGGGTTTAGGGTTTTCTAGGGTTTTCTAGGGTTTTACTTTCTCCTCAGCTACCCCTTTCCTATAAGCAAGAGCGCGATGCTGGCCCCCGGCACCGGGCACCAATGGCCCCACCACCTGGCGGCGCTGAGTTGGCTGTGTGAACTGCTTATCTATGAAAACGAATTCTTCTATCAAGAAGAAGAAGCAGCAGAGATGCAGGTACACACCGAGGGTTTAGGGTTTAGGGTTTAGGGGTTAGGGTTTAGGGTTTAATGCTTAGTGTCTAGGGTCTAGGC
>NW_013570757.1:4127-5052 GCF_000499745.2 Eimeria mitis | reverse complement strand
AGAACCATACCCACCAACACGCAGTTTATATCATGCGGCTGCTTGCTGCTGCCTTTGCTGCTGCCCTTGCTGCTGCTGCTGCTGCTGCTGCTTATGTTGCTGTTGCTGCTGTTTTTGCTGCTCTTGCTGCTGCAGTGGGACAGTTGCATGGGATGAACAGGGAAGCCGAAGCAACTCAGCAGCAACTGCAGCAGCAGCTGCAGCAGCGGCAGCAGCAGCTTGCTGCAGTAGAAGCAGAGCTCCGCGATAACGCCTCCCTCATGGTATCGATGCGCACCTGCTGAAGCAGCAGCAGCAGCAGCAGCAACAACAGCAGCAGCACCAGCAGTATCAGGAGGAATAGGAGCAGCAGCAGCAGCAGCAGCAGCAGCACAAGCAGCAGCAGCTGCACAAGCAGCAACAGCAGTACAAGCAACAGCAAGAGCACGAGCAGCAGCAGTAGCGCAAGCAGCAGCAGCAGCACAAGCAGCAGCAGCAGCTAAAACAGCAGCAGCAGCAGCACCACAAACAGCAGCAGCAGCAGCAAGCTATTTGCGACTATTGTTGCGGTTTCAGGATTCTATAGAACAACTGAAAAAGGATATAAGCTCTCTGCGTTGCCGCATCGCAGACACCCGGGCGGAGATATCTCAGCAGGTAAACCCTAAACCCTAAACCCTAGACCCTAAACCCTAAACCCTAAATAACTTTGGAGGGAGAGAAAGATTCATTTGGGCTCAAGCCTGTGTTTCTGTCTAATCGTTTAGGGTTCAGGGTTAAGGGTTTAGGGGTTTAGGGTTTAGGGTTTAGGGTTTGGGGTTTACAGTAGTGTGCAGATCAAAACAGCTTAGGGTTTAGGGTTTAGGGTTTTCTTTTCGTGTTGGACACAGTTGCTTATTTCTTTTCATTTGTAGCTGCTTCCAGCTCAGCTGCTACTACATTTAGC
>NW_013570757.1:3382-4027 GCF_000499745.2 Eimeria mitis | reverse complement strand
GCAGCAGCAGCACAAGCAGCAGCAGCAGCACAAGCAGCAGCAGCAGCACAAGCAGCAGCAGCAGCAGCAGCAGCAGCAAGCTATTTGCGACTATTGTTGCGGTTTCAGGATTCTATAGAACAACTGAAAAAGGATATAAGCTCTCTGCGTTGCCGCATCGCAGACACCCGGGCGGAGATATCTCAGCAGGTAAACCCTAAACCCTAAACCCTAAACCCTAAACCCTAAATAAGTCTTGAGGGAGAGAAAGATTTATTTGGACTCAAGCCTGTGTTTCTGTCTAATCGTTTAGGGTTTAGGGTTAAGGGTTTAGGGGTTTAGGGTTTAGGGTTTGGGGTTTACAGTAGTGTGCAGATCAAAACAGTTTAGGGTTTAGGGTTTAGGGTTTTCTTTTCGTGTTGGACACGGTTGCTTGTTTCTCTTCATTTGTAGCTGCTGCCAGCTCAGCTGCTACTACCTTTACCATGCTGCTGCTGCTGCTGCTGCTGCTGCTGCTGCTGCAGGAAAGCCTTGCTGCAGCAACAGAAGCAGAGCGTGACTCGCTGCTGCTGCAGCAGAAGGCAGTGGCAGAGGAAGTACAAAAGCTAGGAGAACGCATCAAGGCTCAGGGGGTGAGGCTCTTCAGGTGTACGTACACCGCAGCAG
>NW_013570757.1:1859-2266 GCF_000499745.2 Eimeria mitis | reverse complement strand
GATTCGCCACGATGTATCCCGTCTTCGTGATGGTCTTTCTCATCGCTCTAAGGTATTTTATTTTTATTTTATTTTATTTTATTTTATTTTATTTTATTTTATTTTATTTATTTATTTTTGTTTTATTTTATTTTATTTATTTGTTTTTGTTTTATTTTATTTGTTTGTTTTTAATTTACTCGTTTTATTTTACTTCGTTTTCTGTTTTGTTGATTTGGTTTTATTTATTTTTGTATTTGTTTCTGTTTTCTATGCTTATTGTCTCTAGCTTTATTATTATTATTTTTGTTGTTGTTTTTTTGTTTTATTTTTATTTTTATTTTTATTTTTTATTTTTATTTTTATTTTTATTATTCGTATTGTTGTTTCTATTATCATTTCTATTGTAATTACAACTAATAAAATTA
>NW_013570757.1:1627-1759 GCF_000499745.2 Eimeria mitis | reverse complement strand
GCTGCTGCTGCTGCTGCTTCAGGAGATCGAGTCTTTGAGTGAGGGGCTGCAGGCACTCATCGATAAGGTAAGGACGGCATGTGCTGCTGCCCCTACGAACAGCATTAGTTTTCATTCGCTGCTGCTGCAGCT
>NW_013570757.1:0-329 GCF_000499745.2 Eimeria mitis | reverse complement strand
CCAACAACGGCAACGAGGGGCCCGAGAAATTGAAAAACTGAAAAAAGCGATAAAAGAACTCCTTGCGGTAGGTTTGAGTTGTGAGGGTTTAGGGTTTAGGGTTTAGGGTTTAGGGTTTAGGGTTTAGGGTTTAGGGTCTAAGGAACAAACCTCCAACACACTAAACCCAGGCCTTCGCCTATATGCTAAACCCTCAGACCCTCCCGTCGCCTCCCCTGGCAGTCATCGGGTTTAGGGTTTAGGGTTTAGGGTTTAGGGCTTAGGGTTTGCATCGTGTGGTTATATTTGAGTTTATATATTTTGGGGTTTTTCTCTTGCAGAGCCGAAAG
>NW_013570756.1:7716-8307 GCF_000499745.2 Eimeria mitis | reverse complement strand
AAATAAATATAATAGAAAGAAAAAATATAAGTTTATGTAAATAGAGAAAGTAAAGGGAAATAAAAAAAAAATGAGAAAAAAATATAAAAAAATAAAAACAAAATAAAATAACAAAAGAAATAAAAAAATAAAAAAAAAAATAAAATAATTTAATGTTTAAAAAAATAAAAATAAAGTTAATAGTAAATAAAAATAAAATAAAATAAAAACAAAATAAATAAATAAAAATATAAAAAATATGTATAAATAAAAATAAATAAAATAAATATAAATACAATAAAAAATAAAATAAAAAGAAATAAAACAAAAAAAAAACATTGAATATAAATAAAAAAAATAAAAATAAATAAAAATAAATAAAATAAATAAAAATAAATAAAATAAATAAAAATAAATAAAACAAATAAAAATAAATAAAACAAATAAAAATAAATAAAGAAAACAAAGCAAAAATAAATGAAAGTAAAATAAAAATTAATAAAATAAAGCTAACAACAAATAAAAATAGAAAAAAAATAAAAAACAAAAAAAAATAAAAATAAAACAAAAAAAATAAAAATAAATATAATTGTTATTCTACACAACCCACAA
>NW_013570756.1:7512-7616 GCF_000499745.2 Eimeria mitis | reverse complement strand
CCCTCACTAAAAAAGGGTTTACCCCCAAAGGAAATAAAAAAGAAAAATCAATTGCAGCTCTATCCTCAAGGATCTTACATAAACATTTAGATAGATTGTTCCCT
>NW_013570756.1:439-3118 GCF_000499745.2 Eimeria mitis | reverse complement strand
CTGCTGCTGCTGCTGCTGCTGCTGCTGCTGCTGCTGCTGCTGCTGCTGCTGCTGTTGAGGGGGATTGCTGCTGCTGTTGTGCTGCTGCTGCTGCTGCTGCTGCTGCTGCTGAGTCGTCACCCACTGGCAGCTGCTGCAGCAAACCCAGAGAAGGACCGTCTCCTTCGCTCCCTTCTGCTGCTGCTGCTGCTGCTGCTGCTGCTGCTGCTGATGCTGCTGCTGTTGCTGCTGCTGCTTCTGGAGATGAAGATCCCACTGATCCTGCTGTTGTTGCTGCTGTTGCTGCTGCTGCTGCAGGTGCTGCTGCTGCTGCTGCTGCTGCTGCATGCTCAGCAGCAGCAGAACGAAGAAGGCTTGTGGGGGTTGTATTGCTGCTGCTGCCTATCGCAGGCTCTCCTGCTGCTGCTGCTGCTGCTGCTGCTGCTGCAGTTGCTGTTGCTGCTGCTGCCTGTCCAATAGATGCATCGCCTGGCGTTGCTGCTGTTGCTGTTGCTGCTGTTCCTGTTGCTGCTGCTGCTGCTGCATCATTAGCTGCTGCAGCAGCAGCAGCAGCAGCTGCTGCTGCTGCTGCTGCTGCTTCTCCCGAGGCCCTTGCGCGCCTGTTGTTGTTTGTGTATGTCTTTTTGTATATGCTTTCCTGCTGCTGCTGCTGCTGCTGCTGCTGGCGTTTTTGCTGCGGCTTGCGAGTCCTGCTGCTGCGCTTCTGCTGCTGGTCTTGCTGCTGCTGCTGCTGCTGCTGCTGTTGCTGCTGCAGTTGCTGCAGCAGCTGCTGCTGCTGCTCTGGGGACTGAGAATGCATCGCCAGTTGCTGCTGCTGCTGCTCTTGCTGTTCGTGCTGCAGCTGCTGCTGCTGGAGGTCTGGTTGCTGTTGCTGCTGCAGTTGCTGCTGCAGTTGCTGTTGCTGGTGTTGCTGCAGCTGCTGCTGCTGCTGCTGCTGCAGCTGCTGCAGCTGTAGCAGCAGCTGCTGCTGTGGGTTATTCGTTTGCTGCTGATGCGGTGGTGAGGTTGTATGGGGTTGTTGTTGCTGCTGCTGCTGCTGCAGCAGCTGCTGCTGCAACAGTTGCTGCTGCAGCAGTTGCTGCTGCAGCAATTGCTGCTGCCTCAAAGGAGCTAAGGAGGGGTCCTGTTGGTTCTGCTGCTGCTGTTGTTGCTGCTGCTGCTGCTGCTGCAGTTGCTGCTGCAGCTGCAGCAGCTGCTGCTGCTGCAGCAGCTGTATAGGCATATAGCACTGCGCTGAGAATGTATCGGGTACTGGGGGGCCCCTGGGGGCCCCCGGGGGGCCCCCGGGGGGCCCCCCAGCTGGGGTTGGGGGCCCCTGGTCAAGCGAAAAACCCTTGAGGCTGCGCGCGTCCATTTGTTTTCCTGCTGCTGCTGCTGCTGCTGCTGCTGCCGCTGCTGCTGCTGCTGCTGCTGCTGCTGCTGCTGCTGCCAGCAGCAAAGACGCGCATGTAGGAGTACTTTTAGCAGGGGCCCCCAGGGCCCCCCCTTGGGCCCAAACTTAAGACAGGGGAAGCAATCTGCTGCTGCTGCTGCTGCTGCTGCTGCTGCTGTTGCTGCTGCTGCTGCTGCTGCTGCTGCTGCTGCTGCTGAGGCCGGCCCGCCCCCTTTCTGTCTCTTGTCTGTTGGGGGGCCCTAGGGAGAGGAGGGGCCCCCTGAGATGAGCTGAAGAAAGGGGTGTTGCTGCTGCTGCAGCAGCTGCAGCAGCAGCAGCAGCAGCAGCAGCAGCAGCAGCACAGCAGCGGCAGGAGCGGACCGCCCCCTAGGGTCTAGGGTTTAGGGTTTAGGGTTTACTGTGCAGGTATTTGAAACCCTTGTTTAGGGTTTAGGGTTTAGGGTTTAGGAATTAGGGTTTACGCCAAAGAAATTGAGGATACTGCTGCAGCAGCCGCTCGGTGGCTGTGCTGGGCTGCTGAGCGTCGTGCATGCGGGATTAGGGTTTAGGGTTTAGGGTTTAGGGTTTAGGGTTTAGGGTTTAGGGTTTAGGGTTTGTAAACAACTCTTATATTAATAAAAACAAATCCATATAAGACAAACAAACCACACAGAAAGAACACCCGAACACCTGCACGTACACCCCAGCTCAACCCTAAACCCTAAACCCTAAACCCTAAACCCTAAACCCTAAACCCTAAACCCTAAACCCTAAACCCTCCCTAAACCCTAAACCCTAAACCCTAAACCCTAAACCCTAAACCCTAAACCCTAAACCCTAAACCCTAAAACTAAACCCTAAACCCTAAACCCTAAACCCTAAACCCTAAACCCTAAACCCTAAACCCTAAACCCTAAAAAACCTAAACCCTAAACCCTAAACCCTAAACCCTAAACCCTAAACCCTAAACCCTAAACCCTAAACCCTGAAAATTGTATTCAACTGGAGAGTTTTATTCAAATATAAACAAAATATATATTATTTCTTTTGCTGCAGCAGCAGCAGCTGTTTTTTTTTCTGCTGCTGTTTATATATTTATATATTTTTATATATATATACACAGAGCTGCCTATACACCCCATGTCTGTTGTTTTTGTTTTTTTATTTTTTATTTCTTTCTCCTTATTTTTTCTGTTTTTTTCTTTTGTACTTTCTCTTTATATTCATAAACCCTCCACCCCTGAAACACACGAGGGTTTAGGGTTTAGGGTTTAGGGTTTAGGGTTTAGGGTTTAGGGTTTGCAGCG
>NW_013570756.1:0-313 GCF_000499745.2 Eimeria mitis | reverse complement strand
CCTAAACCCTAAAACCCTAAACCCTAAAACCCTAAACCGCCGCTAAACCCTAAACCCTAAACCCTCAGTCCTAAACCCTAAACCACCGGGGTAAACCCTAAACCCTAAACCCTCGCTTGAAAACCCTAAAACCCCCATCAAACCCTAAACCCTAAACCCTCACCCACAAGTAACCCCCCCCCAAAACCCTAAACCCTAAACCCTAAACCCTAAAAATTTGCGGTTTTTGGTTTCTCCGTTTCCTCAGCATTTACACAAGCGCATGCAATGATTTGTATTATAAAAACAAATAAATAAATATATAAATATATAT
>NW_013570755.1:6141-8219 GCF_000499745.2 Eimeria mitis | reverse complement strand
TATATATATATATATATATATATGCATACATAGGTGAAAGTATAAAGAAATAAAAATATAAAAATTTATATTTAAGTTTATATAAATTCTAAAATATCTATATTGTTGTGCTGCCTGCTGAGTTGTACTTTTTTTCTGTCTCTATGTTTGAGGGTTTAGGGTTTAGGGTTTAGTGTTTAGGGTTTAGGGTTTAGGGTTTAGGGTTATTGGCGGGAGTCGAGAAAGAAGAGAGTACTAAATTAACACAAATATATTTATTTTTTATTTATTTTTTTATTTTTTTTATTTTTTTATTCTTTTTATATTTATTTATTGTAGTATATATAAAGAGAGCCAGCGGCTGGGGGCCCCCCCTTTGTATGTTTAGGGGGCCCCCCCCCCTCTGTTTGTCTTATGGGGGCCCCCACTCGTTTTCTTTTTTTTTGTTTTTCTCTGCTCGCTACGAACTCATTTATATATCTTTATGCACCGCATGGGCCCCCCAAATAAGCAGCAACAGCTGCAGCAGCAACAGCAGCAGCAGCAGCAGCAGCAGCAGCAGCAGCAGCAGCAGCATGAGTTTGTCTGTCACTAGCCAGCACAGCTGCATCTATCTTCTGTTGTATATAAACACTTTTTAATTTTTTTATTTTTTTTTCTCTTTTTAGGAGATAAAAGCTATAAGAAAGCAAAAATAATTGGGGTGTATAGGCAGCTGCAGCAGATGATAGAGAACACGGGGGGCCCCCCAGGGGCCCCCTCAACAGAAACAGATGAAGAGGGGCCCCCAGGAATATCTTTGCTGCAGCTGCTGCTGCTGCTGTGGGGTTCTCTGTTTTTTGTTGCTGTGCTCATTCGTTACGCGTTGCTGCTGCAGCAGCAGCAGTTCCCTGGCGCCAGCAACTCAGCTAGCGCAGCAGCAGCAGCAGCAGCAGCAGCTGCTGCTGCTGCTGCTGCTGTCAGCAAAGATGGATCCAAAACACAGATCTTCAAAGCGCATGCATTGCTGCTGCGCGCTGTAGTCAGAGAGGTCCGTAGCAGCCACACAGCAGCAGCAGCAGCAGCAGCAGCAGCAGCACCAACAGCAGCAGTAGCAGCCGCACAGCAGCAGCAGCAGCAGCAGCAGAAGCAGTAGCAGCAGCAGCAGCAGCAGCTGCTGCTGCAGCAGCAGCAGGACAAACTAAAGCCACACCATAGATCCATAGTATCATGAGTGACTGCATGAACAGCAACAGAAGCAGCAGCAGCAGCAGCAGCAGTAGCAGCAGCAGCAGCAGTAGCACCAGCAGCATCAGCAGCAGCAGCAGGAGCAGCAGCAGAGTGAAGTTTGTGTGTGTGGTGTCTGCAGGTTTGTTTGAACTGCATGCGTAAATGTTTAGTGTTTATAAAGTGGTTATTTTATTTTATTTTTTATAAAGACAAAGAAGGCATTGAGGTGTACATACACCGCAGCAGATTGCTGCCGGGAAAAGCTGCGGTGCTGCAGCAAAAACAAATCATCTTCATCAGACACGGGCGAGTCTCTGCTGCTGCTGCTGCTGTTGCTGCTGCTGCTGCTGCTGCTGCTGCTGCTGTGGATGCGGCTGGTGCTCTTCTTGTTGCTCTGCTGCTGCTGCACTTGTTGCTGTTGGTGCTGCTGTTGTTGCTGCTGCTGCTGCTGCTGCTGCTGCATCTTCTTGACCGTATTGCTGCTGCGCAGCAGCAAGCGATATCTCTGCCTCGAGGAGACACAGCAGCAGCAGCAGCAGCAGCAGCAGCAGCAACAGCAGCAGCAGCAGCAACAGCGGCAGCAGCAGCAACAGCAGCAGCAGCAGCAGCACTGTATATTTCTTTTTTTTTTTTATTTTTTTGTGTGTTGTATTACAGGGAGTCTCTATGGAACCTGTGTTTTAATCGGGGTGTATATACACCTCGTTTTGTGCTGCATCTGCTGCTGCTGCTGCTGTGTGAGTTGCTGCTGCTGTGTCAGCTGGACTCTGTCTTCTTTGATTCTCCTCTTTCTGCTGCCGGCATGGAGCAGTCTCTGTCTCTACGGGAGCTTGTTGCTGCTCTCTTAGCTCAGAACCCAGCAGCAGCAGCAGCAGCAGCAGCAGCTGCTG
>NW_013570755.1:4189-4664 GCF_000499745.2 Eimeria mitis | reverse complement strand
TCTGTCTCCTCTGCCGCTATCTATTCCATCTATATTTTGTTTCCTTCTGTCTCCTCCCCCGTACCAAGCCTTAATATTTCAACTTTAGGGTTTAGGGTTTAGGGTTTAGTGTCTATGTTTTAGGGTTTAGGGTTTAGGGTTTAGGGTTTAGGGTTTGTGTGTGTGTGTATTAGGAGACAACCCGTAACCCTGATGGTTTTCCTTTATCTTTGCCTTTACGTGTCCCCTCTTTATCTCGATTAGAGACAGTAATACTTGGGTGTCTCCCTTTTTCTGCTGCTGCTGGGAGTTATATAGATGCAGGGGGCAACAAGGGTCCCCCCACACGCAGCACCAGGCTCTGGCACCGTCTCCTTTTGTTTGCTGAGGAGACTGTCTCCGCCCGGGAGGAGACAGTTCTCGCCGTAGGCCACAGCAACTGGCTACGCCACTTCTTTCATGCTTTTGCGCCAGTATGCTGCACAGATAACACCCC
>NW_013570755.1:3163-4139 GCF_000499745.2 Eimeria mitis | reverse complement strand
ATATATATATATATATATATATATATATATATATATATATATATATATATATATATATTGCATGCATGCACAGACAACAGCTCACATTGCATGCACAGACAACACCCCACACTGCATGCACAGACTATATATATATTGCATGCATGCACAGATAATATATGTTGCATGCATGCACAGACAATATATGTTGCATGCATGCACAGACAACACCCCACACTGCATGCACAGACTATATATATTGCATGCATGCAAAGACAACACCCCACACTGCATGCAAAGACAGCGCACAATGCATGCAAAGACAGCATATATTGCATGCACAGACACCACCCCACACTGCATGCACAGACAACACCCCACACAACCTGCATAGACACCCCATGGCTGTATATACACCCCATGTACTAGTGTGGTGTCTCCGCTGTCTCCTCTGTCTCCTTGTATCTCCTCTGTCCCTTTCTGTCTCCTCTGTCTCCTCTGTCTCCTCTGTATCTCTTCTGTCTCCTCTATATATCTTTTATATATATATATATATAGATATATATATATATATATAAAGTCTCTTCTGTCTTTTCTATCTGTTATGTCTCCTCTGTCTCCTCTTTATCTCTTCTCTCTCTTTTGTCTCCTCTATATCTCCCCTGTCTCTTCTGTCTCCTTTATATTTCTTCTGTCTCCTCTGTATCTTCTCTGTCTCTTCTGTCTCCTCTACACCGCTTATATATCTTTTGTCTCCTCTGTCTCTTCTGTCTCCTTTATATTTCTTCTGTCTCCTTTGCATCTCTTATATATCTTTTGTCTCCTCTGTCTCTTCTGTCTCCTTTATATTTCTTCTGTCTCCTCTACACCTCTTATATATCTTTTGTCTCCTCTGTCTCTTCTGTCTCCTTTATAATTCTTATATATCTTTTGTCTCCTCCACATATATTATATATCTTTTGTCTCTTCCGTCTCTTCTGTCTCCTTTATATCTCCT
>NW_013570755.1:0-937 GCF_000499745.2 Eimeria mitis | reverse complement strand
GCAGCAGCAGCAGCAGCAGCGTTACGCAGCAGCAGCAAGAAGGTCTGAGGCTTCATCTGTGCTGCAACATAGGGCGCTGCAGCAGCAGCAACCCACCGCAGGCGGAGCTCCCGCAGCACCTGCTGCGGCCTTTGCTGCAGTTGCTGCTGCTGCAGCAGCTGCTGCTGCTGCGGCTGCTGCTGCTGCAGCAGCAACGGAGAGAGGGTGCGCAGCGCATGCAAGGAGGAAGCCAGCGAATGCTGAGGCAGAGACCGTGGGCCCTTCTCTTGTAGCTGCTGCAGCAAGCTACAACAGAGCATGAGCAGCTGCTGCTGCTGCTGCTGCTGTTGCTGCTGCTGCTGCTGCTGCTGCTGCTGTGCAGCTGCAGCAGCGAAGAAACGAAGAAGTGTACAGATTTGGTCCCCCCGCAGACACCCCGCAGCAGCAGCAGCAGCAGCATGCGGCAGCAACACAGCAGCAACTGCTGCTGCTTCTGCAGCAGATAAGAAGACTGGTGTTTCTCCTTGTATTGTTGTTGCTGTTGCTGCTGCTCCTGTTGCTGCTGCTGCTGCTGCTGCATCCATGGGGGCTGCATGGCATCTGTTTATTTCGTGCTGCTGCTGCTGCTGCTGCTGCTGCTGCTGCTGCTGCTGCTGCTGCAGCTGCTGCTGCATGCGCTGATAAGCAGAAACAAAAAACGCTAAATCAGCTACTGTATGTGGGCGCAATATGACCTGCTGCTGCAGCTGCTGCTGCTGTTGCTGCTGCTGCTGCTGCTTCTGCTGCTGATGTTGCTGCTGCTGCTGGTGCTGCTGCTGCTGCTCGTTGTGTAGGAGGTGTTGGCCGGTGCCCTGGATGACAGCAACAGCTGTAGCAGCAGCAGCAGCAGCTGGTGCAGCAGCAGCAGCAGCAGTTGTAGCAGCAGCAGCAGCAGCAGAAAGAGCAGCAAGAGCAGCAA
>NW_013570754.1:5020-7949 GCF_000499745.2 Eimeria mitis | reverse complement strand
GCATTGATGTTACTCAGCGGGAACAGCCCTAGCACCATGGAGATACCTCCTCTACCGAATTAAGCATCTCACATCTATATCCAAGCATATTGTATGCGTTTCCAGGATGCGGCACGTAGTCCTGTCAGTACTATGACGAAGTGCTTTCGGCAAGCACGCAGAGCACAGCCTTGCTGGTGGGGATGAAAAGGGTCTAGTATGACAACACAAATCTCAGCAGTAACTCCGCGGTGCACATAATATGTTATTGAGCAGGGGCATCGCTTTCATACTGCACCTACTCTACACGGCAACAGCCACATCTGTCGCTCAACTAATATAATGAAAATACCCTAGAAACAACGTAAGCCGACAGCGCAGAAGGCTTAGAGGTGGTGGTACGTGCCCCGCGGACGTTCGACAGACTAGCCGCGTCCTGCTTCTCTCAAGATACTCCTTCTGATCCCCATTTGTTTTCGAAGTACAGATTGTCTTCCTGCCCCAGGACGAATGCATTGAATGCTTAGACAAATGCAAGTGGAGCTTCGGGAACTGCCTAGTGTGGCAGGCACTTGCGATGATGCTTCCCTAACGACGGCAGGAACAGCAACTGTGGAGGCGATAAATCACGAAATTTCAACAAGGTCAGCGAGCGTTAAAGAAACCGCATCCGCTGAGCAGCCTTGCACCACATGCACCTACTGTCGGCCGATATCAACCAACTGGCAAATATCTGGATATTTTCTTGTGTGCATTTGCTTAGGNGCACCTACTGTCGGCCGATATCAACCAACTGGCAAATATCTGGATATTTTCTTGTGTGCATTTGCTTAGGCGTCTCTTTGCCAGAGCTATACCGCCAGCTCTCCTCACGGTATTTCCTGTAAAATCAATATTTCTGTATTGTCCATTGGCTACTGTGCGTTGCCACCGGGCAACGAATACTTCATGGTACGATTGTCTCATAGGACCGCACCTCGAACTTCGAACTAGATGCTGGTGGTAAAGCCCATGAGAACTACCCGATTCTTAGATTGCTTAAATGTTAGAACTGGGCAGTTCCTGACTGCTGTCGCGACGAGCAAAAATAAACATGATACGCTTGGCAGCGTAGTGGAAGACGCAGTATCGCCTGCCGCTCTGTGCTGCATGCCTCTACGGCTTGGCCACCCAATGCCAGTACGGAGTATGTAAAGAACATCCTGCATGATCATGCTTTTATCAACATGCTGGTGATAGTGCTGTGCAGGAACCTTCAGGAAGCCTCCGATCGTGACGCCAACTCTGTTTGGTGGCATTCCACTGCAACTGCACGTTTTTACACACCAAGCAGCATATGCTTCATGCACCGCCAGTTGGACTGCTACCTGGACCATTGCATACCGGCTTGTAGAGATAAACGTATCGATAGCTCATTAGACCACTTCCCACGCATTCTCTAGAACATGCCTTCATCAAGGCTATTACCACTACCTAGCAAACCTATACTGAAGAACAGTTATAGATGCCCTTTTATGTAACATTGCCACTGCTTCCTACGACAACGAAGCAACCATTTTCTGCAGAGCATATCAAGAAANGGGATGCGTACTGTCGTGAGCCAGACCAACGACAACAAGCCAAGCATGCAGACTGAAACCGGATACACTGTCAACTGCAATGGCGGCAACTACAAGGAACCAGAAGATGACGAGTCGAGAAAATGTGCTTGCCAAAGAGTTCAGCTTTTTCTGTCCGCCAGGAGTTGAAAAGCTGGGCTTTTTAATCGGATGTTTATTGTGCAGCTCCACGCGAGTCTCGAGCTAGCATATAGCTCTTGCCTGGCACGAATAGGCAAGATTAGGATGTTAAGTCAGGACACATTGGGATGGGCCAAGCGACCAAATTGTGTGTGTCAGCCACTTCGTGCATAGTACATATTATCATATACTATGGCATGGAACAGAGAGAGAGTAGGCGGCAGAAGCTGCATTTTAGCTACCGCGGCAGTTGCGAACACAGATGCACCCATAGGTGCACGCGGCAGAGCGACCGTGGCATGTGGATAGCCTGACTACTAACTCGAATTCTTTTGAGCGAGTCCATTGTATCACCACGCTTTCCAACCTGCTGATCCCTAAAGAAGGTCATCTTTTTACTTCCTGGCTAACATCCTATATTCCTGCATTCATCTCATGCTCTTTGCACCTCGCCAAGAGACTCGCNTGATGACTATTACCTGCTCCCAACACGCAATATCTCACTTGAAATGGCCCAGCACATGGAATCCCAGTACAGCTGAGAGGAATTCAAAATCGTCGAAATGGGACCAGTACTAATTTTGAAAGTGGCAGATCCAGAACGCCGCACCGGGTCAGGAATGCGCTCGCACACCACGGCTGCTGAAAAGTATCGATTCGCACTTTCTGTTACTTCACTATCCATCTTCAGTACCCGATTTGTCAACTATCTAAGAAGTTTTCGCATCATGCGTTTGTCAAAGCTATGTTAGCCTTGCTGCGCACAATGCTTTCCATCCACGTGACAATTTCCAGTAAGCTATGGCTACTTCTTGGTCGGCTCGAGTTGCAGACGTCTTTGACACAAGATCCCAAACTGCTACCTGGAAGCTATCTTGCATACCCATGAACCAGCTCACAAGAAAACAAAACGCTGCATGTGTGATCTGTAACCTGTGTCAGTTCGCTGCTCAGAGGGAGTGGCACAGAAACACGATTTCCAAATCCTGCGGAATAAGAACGCATTCCACCGTGCATTTACCGACCCGATTCTTACCATGTTGTTCATAGGCACCTGCGAGCCTTGTACTCTTGCAGCACCTAAGTGAACGGAAGAAGCCACGGTTGCCTGCTAGCCACGCCAGACAACAATGTGCCACTGCACAGGTCAGAGTGCCCACTGTCTGTATGAAGGAAAGCCAAAAACGCCGTGAAGCACAGACTGCCGTGAA
>NW_013570754.1:1767-4957 GCF_000499745.2 Eimeria mitis | reverse complement strand
CATATCCTCCCTGTGTTGTAGTTACTCACCTAACGGACCTGCACTGCTGCTATATCTGCGTGCAGGCGCAACACCGACACTGATCGCCAGCCGTAATTACTCTACAGAGGCACGCTACATTCCATAAAAGCCCAAAGCGGGGATCCGGATGAACACCGTCAAGACACGGCGTTTATACAGTGCGTCGTATAAAGACGAGATTGCACCACACAAAGAACGTTGCTAGCGGCAAAGGCCAAATTTGCATCCTAACGTTCACCAAAATCGGCTAATGTCAGCAGTGCAGTTGGAAGTATCGGCACGCGAGCTTGGGGGTGACACGTACGACTGCGTCATCACTTGACCCAAGGCACCCATAACAGCACCCCGCAATATATGCGCTGAGCGCATGTTGAAGAAGCCAGCCCTACGATTTTCACGTTGCTGATTAACACCAACACCTGATTGCCACGCATTATTGCTACATCTAGGTGAGGATGCATCACAGCAGCTCGCCGACCCAAATAAGCGGAAAAACCCTTCATACACACGCCACACTGCTAACTGGAATATACTGTGAACACTTGCAATATATCTGTGGCGCACCAAAACAGCGGCGCCACATAAGATGAACCACGCCCAACGCACCAATTGCGCTTCAGATGAACCATCCAACCCGAATAAAAAGTCGGCAACACGTCCAACGATCGCTGCCGCCGACCGCCCGGAGGCTGCTTGTCAAATGCAGATGTTTCTTCGCCTCTCAACCTAAGTTGTTCACTCCCGAAAACCTGCATATGCATACCGGCGGCAAGTTGAGTATATCGTGACCACTGTTCTGCGCAGGTGCACTCGAAGGTCTTGCACTGTGGCTGCATCTGAGGCCGGGTACGCCACAGTGCCGGCCTCAATAGTATATCGTAGCTAAGGCATACACAGACAAAGGGTTTACCCAGTGCGGGCGGGAAAAACTAGCGAGAAAAAATAACGCCGGACTCTACATGGCGCTTTAGCCACACACTCCCTGGAAATCCACTGCGAAGCTTTACTTGCGGCCCCTTCAAAAGCCTCACCAGGAAGAAATGAAGTCAAGTTTTGGCTAGCCTGTGGTGTACTTCACACTAGCTGCTTCACTACTTCGCTTTGCGCCACAGTCAGGCTGCGGGCCGCTACGAGCTTTTCCGTGCACACGTTCTTCGTAGCGGCCCGCAGTCTGACTGTGGAGCAAAACATTTAGCCAATCCCCATAAGCTTTGACTTCGGAACGTCAATTTGTACATCGCAGCAAGAGACACTGCGCGATCTGCTAAACAGACCTTCCTCTCATCTCCAAGAATCCACAGCACCGTCCCGTCACTGGATGCTTCTGCAAATCTGGTCTATAACCAGCATGAATCGCACTTCCTGAGCAAACGGGGGGCGAAGCTCCCCATGAATCCCTGCAGATTACAACAACGCGAAACTGCACAACCTGGTTTGTAGGCCCTACGCATAAACAGTAGATATGCAATCATTGTTCTCGAGCACCAATGTGCCACCCAGAGGTCAGCTGAAGCTACCGATCGCAGGCATGTACTCAGTGCGCAGCTCCTTCATCCATCCGAGCTTGTGGGGCTTGATATCGAGCAGCTCCATCGAAGCTTTTTGCACCTGCCCCAAGCAACACACATCCTGGGCGTTCAGTGCCTATACCGCCTGGCGGATATGGCGCAAGCGCAAGGAATACTACAAGCGCAAATGCTACTGAATTGCATACGCTGCTACGCAGAGCCACGCTCTGCATTGAAGCCTCTCCTGCGTCGACGCTTCGCTGAGAAATGAACCCTATCCCTCTAGCAACCCACTCCCTGCGCATCCGCCACATAGATCTACGCACGCCTGACGTTCATGTTGAGCAACACAGAAAAGGTACCATAGCCATCTATATTTGAGATCGACGCTGGGTCTTCCATTTCAACGTTTCGTCGACTCGTGGATCTGTTCAGGATTTATATGCCACTGTAAACATCCACTTCCTGGATGCCGGTTGCGGAGACCCCCGAGCGGCAGCTGCACAACCCTTTACAGCATACCACTGCGCAAAATGCTGGCTAACATCAATTATGCTTCACACGTGCCACATTACTATTTCCCTTTACAGTGCCGCAGGAAAGACGTTGTTCCTGTTGCCGAAACGGCGCGCAGTGTGATCCTGCACATGATTGACTTCGACTGTTCAATCTGCACATCGCAGCAAGGCACGACTGCGCGACCTCCTGCGCACACGTTGCTGGAGACGCCGTTTGTGCCACGCAAGCAACGCACATCCTGAACATACGAAACACAGAGCTCCCTACGAACCTCTGCAGATATCCGTTCTACAAGCACTCTACCCAAATTTTCCGCATGTGCTGATATGCTACGGATGCCTAAACCTCAGCCAATCCAAAAAGACGTTTTTTTTTCCGGGATTACTCGGCATCCATAAGAGATGTTAGCTGTACAGATCCATGGATTAGGCAGGACATCCGCACCATAACCTGTGTCATCGAGAACAAAAGCCCCTGTGGAAGCCGCTAAAGAATGTCATTCTCTCACCCCGCCCAGACCCACTTTAAGACTCCGAAAACGCACACTCGGGAACACAGCAAACAAGGAGAAAGAGGATAAATTTACAAGCAAGCTTGAGTTCACGTTCAGGAAAAAACGTTTTGCCCAAGAGGGGGGTAGGTAACCTTGTTTTGGTTTTTGGTTGACGCCAAATCACCCTCAGACATCAACCTGGGCACCCCAGCGATAAAAAAAACTCATTAAAGAAAGAAAGTTTGCTTAGGAAGTGAGACGCGTGAGTATGCAGTGAGCCAACGAAACGCGCCTCCAATGTTGAGCGTAGCAAGGTGGCTGTGCAACATCACTATCGCACCTACTAGTGTTTATCGGCTCAATAATATATAGGACGCCAATAATATAGGCCTCCCGGATGCATATGCCATCCGCCACAAGTCTTCTGAATTCACTGGAAGCAAAACTTTGTTCAGGGACACCTTCTGTGTCTTTTCAGCCCAATAATATATAGGCCGCCAATAATATAGGCCTCCCGGATGCATATGCCACCCGCCACAAGTCTTCTGAATTAACTGGAAGCAAAACCTTCTTCAGGGAGACCCTAAAACCCAATGTAAAAGAAGCGAATTCTCTACATGGAACAAAAAGTCATCGATGCCCTCAAGAA
>NW_013570754.1:405-1625 GCF_000499745.2 Eimeria mitis | reverse complement strand
TCAACGTCACTTGCCGCACGGGAAAACAAGTATCTGCAAGCCATAGAAGGCAGGGTAAATGACGAATTGCTAACGGACCTTAACACACAAGGCTGTTAACACACAAAGCATGAGAGCCCGTCCTCGATCATGGGTGCGGAACAACCATCCACTAGCCGCAGATTCCACAGTGATCGCAAGCTGCCCATCACCAACGTGTGTCTCTTCTTTTGCCTATACGATGTCAAAAAGTTTGCCAATGCACGCTTTACAAATCCGGAAAGCGCGTTTGTGTCCAGTGAAAGTGGTGATCTGCTCAAGCACCAAATCAGTCGCGGTTCTCTGGCCGGTTGGCATAGCCGTCAACGTGATCGCAGCTGTACGGCATTTATGCAACAATATCCTGTACCGATTGCACTTCGGGTCTTTTGTTCTACGCCTACGCGAACGCACGGCGTCCGGCGCGTTTTAGGAGCAAGTACTGCCGTAGATACGGGCTAGACGATACGCGCTGCCACAAACGTCAAATATACGTGAAATAGCAATAGGCAAGAGGCCGTGAAGCCTTCGTTAAAGCGTGATAGTCCGAGGCACCTCCACTTGACGATCTATGTGACACGCCGTCGTAGCCCGCACTGTTTTTCGTGGCCTCTGCGGGCCAAAGAAAAGGAAGTATCGAGCGTCTCATGGTCACTTCTCCATAGCACCAACTGATTGACGCCAGCAGGTGTACGGCTCGGATATCCCACGCGCATGTACCATGTATCTTCACTGCTACCTACGTAACGTGAGAATTCAATAAACGATATTAGCAGCATCTCACTACCTTCAGCATAACGACGCCTGGTTTGGCGCTAGGCGAGACGCACTCACTGCAAGTTGTTGGGGTGCCATCCAAGTTCTAGGTGCACACACCACCAGGCCAGCAGTTTCTACGCGGCGCAGTAACTATGAATACAAGAGGTGACGATGCATACCGGCGATCTACGACAAAGGACAAAACACATAATGTTCACTGGAAGCATCATGTACAGGCCCAGAGAAGTAGATTCCTGACAACGAATGCCAGTCAGGTGATGGAAGAGGAGTGACAATACGGAAACAGCATGAATCAACGCTCGTTCCTTTTCAGGCAAAACAAGTACTTTCTGATTTATCAAGTCCCCCTCCAGTCCCCAATATTCGAAACGTGACAATCCAGAGGCAATGCGTTTGTCCTTCGTCGGGCCAGCGCGTCATAT
>NW_013570754.1:0-331 GCF_000499745.2 Eimeria mitis | reverse complement strand
CGTAACGTCAGGTGTCTTTCGCCTGAAAAGAGCTGACGGTGCATACCGGCGATCTACGACAAAGGACAAAGCACATAATGTCCACTGGAAGCATCATTTACAGGCCCAGAGAAGTATATTCCTGACAACAAATGCCAGTCAGGTGATGGAAGAGAAGTGACAATACGGAAACAGCATGAATCAACGCTCGTTCATTTTCAGGCAAACAAAATACTTTCTGATTTACCAAGTCCCCCTCCAGTCCCCAATATTCGAAACGTGACAATCCAGAGGCAATGCGTCTGTCCTTCTTTGGGCCAGCGTGTCATACGACGATTAGATTGGCGCTGCA
>NW_013570753.1:6010-8042 GCF_000499745.2 Eimeria mitis | reverse complement strand
CTGCGTTCTCGCCAACAACTCGATAGTTATGGCTGCGCGTGCCTGTTTAGTTTGGTTGTTGCCTCTCAGCTACTTGCCGAGCCTCGGTAGATGTGACATTCTACCAGCCCACACCTACCTAGCAACTACGATTTGCCATAATGGTTTGATTCTGCAGAAGCTGCTCTTGTCGCGTTGGCCAGGAAGTATGCCTGTTGTTTTGAAAATGCCTAGAGGTCTTGCAAGGGTAGCTGAATGGCAGTGCGGCCCGCAACCAGGGACCGTGCGAAGTTGATTCATATGTTCGATGACGTTGCGATTGGGTTCTGCTGTGTGAGGTGAATGAGGGCAGAAACATGTGTATACATATGCATGGATACAACCCTAGCGAGGTGGTGGCTCATGGACAAGCAATATTGGCGGTATTTCTGTCTTGACAGAGTTCGTTTCCAGCGCACTCCAAGGATACAGGGCGGTATACACGTCGCCCTTGGTTTGTTTCGGCAATACGACTCGGGATAGTCGCATACAACCCCCTTCAGCTCTGGAAGGTGCGCTGACGCGTGGACAATCAAGAAGTCTACGTTGGATGGTAGTCACTCTGCTTGGAACCGAACCAGCGGCGCTTGTTCAGCTCCGAACAGAGTGACGTGTGGGGTCGCTTAAGGCTTCATATACCCGTGCAGAAGTCATTCTTGAGCATATTGTTGCTATTCGGTATGCATGGTCTTCTATCGCTCGGGTGCTTGCATCACCTTCACAGCGTATGCGGCCTCTAATGGGAAACTGCCCTGCGCTCTGCCTGTGCGGGAGGGCCTGGTCACCTCAACCAACGCCTCTGTTGTCTTTGGCCTCTAGGAAACTCGAATTCCCAAGAGGATGGCTTGTAGAGCCAATTGCATTCTTCTGCAGATGGCCTTCCGCATGCATGCATTTAGCGTCCCACAAGGGACGTTTTTCGATATGTTCCGGCGTACGTAAATACTAGTTTCCGGGAGAGCCAGTGGATGCCCTCGTGAAGGTACGTGAAGAGCATGCAGCTCGCGCATGCAGTTCGTGAGCACGTGCAAAGAGTTGTGGCGTAGCTAAGCTTGATCGCGCTGTGTTGATCAGGAAGTACGCCTGTTGCTTTGAAATTGCTTCGTTGTCTTGCAAACGCAATCCGGCAACAGTGCGATTAGCAGGCGTACTTCGACGGTTTCGTGGTTTGAGCTGAGCTCGCATTGTGGAGCAGAAGCGGGTGTCAGGTTTATTTGGTATGAGAACAAACACCTGCAGAGAGAGCAACAGGGTACGCTGGCGTCTGCGNGGGTGTCAGGTTTATTTGGTATGAGAACAAACACCTGCAGAGAGAGCAACAGGGTACGCTGGCGTCTGCGCCAGTAAATTTGATGTATTACAGGGGGTGAGTAGCGTGATCTACTGCGGCCTCTCTCTACGTACTCTCGACTAAGTTGTTTATTCATTTTAAAAGGGCCCATTGGCCCCGTTAACCATGAATTTTGCAGAGAGCAAAGAGTGGCGCAGTAGACGTGTTGGTTCACAGAAGCTGCGTATTGCTTTTGCTGTTGCCTGTCTCTACGCACCTCTGGTTTACGCTGTTTTCGTATGTTTGATTAGCACTGCGCACGTTGAATATAGGAGAGGATATATGCAGAGACCAACAAAGAGGGAATCTTCACAGAGAGAGAGAGATACAAGAGCTTTTACTGTGTATGGTGTATAGCAGTAGATGCGGTGTTCCACAGGAGGTGAGCTGCATGTCGTGCTACAACCTGTGCGTGCATATCGGTGATTTCAGATAGTTTGCATTCTTATGCGGAAACGGGTATTGTACTTTTCGTGTAGAGGGACGGACATTTGGGGTTAGCGACAAGATGCGCTCACGTCTGGTGGGTGGCGGTAAATGTAGTGCACCACACTGCATGCGGCGCACCGCATCAGATGCGCAGCGTGCTGTGTTGGGGCCTGTATGCACATACGCCTTTGTGTGAGGCGTCTGCTTATTTTGGAGCAGCGCGACTCCTTGTACTTCTCGACTGTGGAGACTGAA
>NW_013570753.1:4094-5773 GCF_000499745.2 Eimeria mitis | reverse complement strand
CACTGCTTCATAGGAGTACAATTGCTTGCTCGGCTTGTGTGTACACACCGGTGGATTCAGATACATTCGCGTTCTGGAGGAAAAACGGGTATTGGGCTCGTTACGTATGACGGCAGATATCAGGAGATAGAGCAACAAGGCGCGTCCACTGTCTGCGTTGTATGGCAGTAAAAGCGGTGTATCACAGGAGGTGAGTAGCGTGGTGTGTTGGGGCCTCTATATACATATGTCCTGCGTGAGAAATTCCTTACGTTCGAATTGGAGAGAGTCAAGGACTCTGTTCAGCATGGAAACGGCATTTCGCGAATAGAGCAACAAACTGCATTCATGGCGCATGATATGCGGCAATAGATGTCGTTTCACAGAAGATGCGCACGGTCTCTGCTGGTAACCCTCTCTACTCATCTGTGGTTTGAGCTATTTTCGTGTGTTGAAGCGTAGATCAGGATTGAACCTGTTAGGGTTAGTTGCGCTCAGGGGCAAACGAAGTGCGTACAAAGTATATGACGTGTAGCAGTAGATATGGTGATTCACAGGAGGTGCGTATTGTGGCCTGTTGTGGGCTCTCTGCGTAGAACTCTGGTGCGAGCTGTCCTCGCAGATCAAAGAATATCCCAGCATTGAAGCTGTTGGGTAAATAAGTAGATATTTGCAGAGAGAGGAACAAGATGTTTCACGGCTCATGGTTTTGTAGCACTGCATGCGGCGTTTCGCAGGAGGTGAGTCGTGCTCTGCTGCGGCCTGTGCGTACGAACCGGTGGATTCAAAAACGTTCGCATTCTGGAAGAGAGGAAGAGAAGCTGGTATTGGACTAGTTGAGTATCGGGACCGGGCATGTGGAGAGACTGACAAGGCTCGTGAACGTTCTCTGGCGTGTGGCAGCAACTGCGGTATTACAGGAGGTGGGTAGCGTGGTGTGCTAAGTCGTCACCGTCAATAGGTCTTATGCGAGGATTTTAGGGCCTGTGTAAACACGCCCTATGATTTCAGAGACGTTCGCTTTCTGGAGGAGAAATTGGTGCTGGACTCGTTGAGTATGGGGACCGGACATCTGGAAGCAGAGCAACGAGGCGCCTGAAAGTTCTCCGATGTGTGGCAATAAATGCGGCATTACAGGACGTGAGTAGTGTAGTGCGTTTGGGCATTTCTGTACATAGGTATTGTGCGAGGTGTTTATTTATTCTGAAGTTTAGGGAGGCACTGATGTCATTCAGCAAGGAAACTGTATTATGCAGAGAGAGCAACACGGGCTTGCACGGTATATGGGGTGGGGCAGTCGATGCGTCGACTCAAAGACATTGCTTGCGGGTCTCTGGGACAACGTTCTGCATTGGATCCATTGGGTATAGGAATGTATATTTGCAGACAGACCAAGAATTGTTTTCACGGCCTGTCTCTACACAACTATGATTAGAACTTCTTTCACATTTAGGAATATAGGGCAGCATCGGATCCGTTGAGTATGGTGGTGGATATTTGCAGGCGTAGCAAAAAGAGCTTTTACGGTGTATGGCGTGTGGCGGTAGACATGGTGTCTCACACGAACGTTGTGCGCTCTGTGGCGGCTTGCGTGGACACACCGGTGGTCTCGGCTAGTTTGCTTTCTGGAGTAGAAGGGGGTGCTGGTTCCGTGGAGTGTGGTGGTGCTTGCTTAGAGGAAGAGCGACATAGTGCGTTCG
>NW_013570753.1:3057-3770 GCF_000499745.2 Eimeria mitis | reverse complement strand
CAAGGAGTTTCACGGCTCGTGGTTTTGTAGCACTGCATGCGGCGTTTCGCAGAAGGTGAGTCGCGCTCTGGTATGGTCTGCGCGTACGAACCGGTGGATTAAAAAACGGTCGCATTCTGGAAGAGAGGAAGAGAAGCTGGTATTGGACTAGTTGAGTATTTGGACCGGGCATGTGGAGAGACTGACAAGGCTCGTGAACGAGAGGAAGAGAAGCTGGTATTGGACTAGTTGAGTATGGGGACCGGGCATGTGGCGTGTGGCAGCAAATGTGGTATTACAGGTGGGTAGCGTGGTGTGCTAAGTCCTCACCGTCAGTAGGTCTTATATGAGTCTTTTAGAGCCTGGGCAATTATGCCCTATGTCTTCAGAGACGTTCGCATTCTGGACGGGCCAGCCATCTTGCGGCAGGTTGTCCTTCGCACCCCTTCACACACAAGGGCTAGCTTATTACCGCCCCGCACAATTCACATGCGTGATATGGCTTCTTTGTCTTGAGCCTCTTTCATTCTCGTTGATCTTCTAGCATGAAGCGATTAGAGAAAGGACGTCCCGTGCAGATGCTGCACTTGGCAGCGAGCTAGGGAACATGCAGGTGTGAGCACTGCGGGAACTAGTTGTCTGTGGGTACTCCTCACCATGAGCTTTGTAGCTTGCGATCGCTCGTTGCCTTGGCGAGAGCATGTGCACATCATTAGCTGTGAGAGTTGCGTCTA
>NW_013570753.1:1089-3014 GCF_000499745.2 Eimeria mitis | reverse complement strand
ACAAGACTAGCGAAAAACAAGCAGCCGCTAATGGCTCGACCAGCACGAATTGTGTAACTCCGCATCGCTCCTGCACAGAAGAACGCGGAGCCAGTACCTCATTGTATATATATTGGGCAACAAACAAGAAATCGTGTCACTGATATTCTTTGCAGCTAGCCATATCGTGGCACGGTGTTCGTAGCAGCACTCCAGACACAAAAGGCAAACACCATACGCCAACATTTCCTCCACGTGCTTGACATTTCTGTTTTGTCTTCAAACGCTTCAAACATTCTTGCTGGCCTTCCAAGAAGGTGCGTGTGGACAAGCACGCCCTGGTAAGCCAGATGCATCTTTTTGTTTTTGGCACCATGCTAATTATGGGCTAGATTTGCTGACCCTGGCTGGCATCAGCTCCACCCGCCGATAGGACTATACACAATCAGTGGCGGCCTGCCACTGAATCTGCATGTGTGACCGTCGAGGGGTTCTGCAATTAGTATGAGTGCATCTGCATCCACGATGTGGCGAAGCCTTCCGTGGCTTTATGCTCGCGCGCTGTTTTGGCCAGACAGTATGCAGATCACGAGGTGACGGCGTTGGCAGCTTGAACAGTTTGTAGAAAACCCATAATACCATCGGCAAATTCAGCTTCTAGTCACGGTTATTGGTACTGCCACATTTCAGACAGTATGAGAGCAGCCATGGGAGTAGATGTAACTGCGTGCAGACTTGCCGAGTTGCAGTGTGAGGAGAAGTAGAAGTGCCTTCTACTTCAGCNGTAGATGTAACTGCGTGCAGACTTGCCGAGTTGCAGTGTGAGGAGAAGTAGAAGTGCCTTCTACTTCAGCTGGGCTCTTCTTTGGTCTCCACCGGGACAGGGTGCTCAGAGCCCCGGGTTCCGTTTGCGAGACAGAGTCTGACATTTATGAAAGCCATGTCAGTGAATTTTCGAGGCGGTATATGTACGATGAAATACGTGGTAGGAGAGAGCGGCGGCCATGGGGTTGCTTGCGCCAACGGACTAGTAGTGTTGACAGCAAGCCCGGTTATCTATAATTGCAGCTGCTCAGCGGAGGATCGAAGTACCAAAGGAAGCATCAAGGCGGACAGCGTAACGAACACGCGTTGCATAAATCTGCGTGGCACTCGCACAATAGAAAGCGAACCCAGTGTAACTTCTGGATATGGCACCAATTTTGTTCGAACTCCGTATCTCACGAGAAGTGTTCAAAATACCACAACATACTGTGCAGAGACAAAAGGGAAACAGATCCTCAGTCTGCACATGCGTAATGTATCGCGCATGCCTTGAACATTATCGATGGTTGCAGGTCTGACGACAATGGAGGGTTCGACAAGGACCTTTCGTGCAGCCAACTGCACCGTTTTGCAGTTGGGATTATGCTTGCCGACTGTTTGCTTCCCCTGGATGAACTCAACTCCGTTTGCTGAAGACCTGCATGTGGGAATATCATGGGGTTATGCATTTTGTGTGCTCGCGTTTACGGGGAACCTATCGCGAAGCCTTCTCTGGCGTTACANTCATGGGGTTATGCATTTTGTGTGCTCGCGTTTACGGGGAACCTATCGCGAAGCCTTCTCTGGCGTTACAATCGCTTGCGGGTTTGACCGGAAAGTATGCGCTTAGCAGCACACTCATCTGGCAGACGGGCTTGTGGTTGTTGCTACATTTCAGGCTGTATGGTGGCAGGCATAGATGTGTAGATGAACACGTACAGATATTTGGAGATGCGGTGTGAGAAAACACTCCCTTTGCTTGAAGCGTGCAGCCTTTCGTTATGCTCGCTACCAGGGCGTTTCGAAATGCGATCTCCGTTTGCGGTGCATCGTGTGACATTACAAACGCTCAGGGTAAAAGCAGTATAGATGCAGTGCAGTACTTGGTATGAGGAGGCAGCGACTACACGGTAACTCGTGTC
>NW_013570753.1:236-1042 GCF_000499745.2 Eimeria mitis | reverse complement strand
CTAGTTGTCTTGCGAAGGAGAAGAGAACCGCCGGCCGCGCCCGACGGTGCAACCAATACGAGGTGTGTAAATTGGCATGACGTTTACATAAAAAAGCACGGAACCCGTAGCGCACTGCGTAGCAGCAGGGTAACGCAGAAGACGGCAGAGCCGCACTGTGGGCGGATCTTTCTGGCGTGGTGACCATATTTACTCTGTTCTGTCTATGTAGTAGGTGCCAATTATGAATTTGCCCCTTATTTTTTCTGAACTAGATACCTCATGGCAATATGTTGATAGGCCTCCACCATCATAGACAGACGCAAAGGGGAAGCAACCTCTCAGCCTGTGCGCACGTGATATCTCCCGCATATCTTGCAGTTGGTACTATGGATGGACCCCGTTTGCTTGCCTCCGTCAGCTCCTTTTGCGATAGGATTATACCCAGTACTTGGCAGCGGCCTAGGTAAACTGCATGGATGAGCACTGCGATGTTAAGCAGTTCGTCTGCGCGCATATAGAGATTCACTGTGGCGAAGCCTTCTCTGGCGTTACGATCACGCACGATTTTGGCCAGAAAGTATGCAGATAAATTGTCGCCACAGCTGCAGCGATTTGAAGCGTTCAGCACCTCGAACAGTTCGTAGCACGTCTGGAGTATTTTACACAACTTCATTTCATGGGCAGGGCACTGGATACTGTTACGTTCCAGCCCGTACGCACGGAGCAATACATGTGTGCATGTGTGTGTGTGCGTGTGTGTATGCGTGTGTGTGTGTGTGTGTGTGTGTGTGTGTGTGTGTGTGTGTGTGTGTGTGTGTGTGTGT
>NW_013570753.1:0-136 GCF_000499745.2 Eimeria mitis | reverse complement strand
TATTCACTGTGGCGAAGCCTTCTCTGACGTTACGATCGCGCACGATTTTGGCCAGAAAGTATGCAGATTGTCGCCACAGCTGCAGCGATTTGAAGCGTTCAGCACCTCGAACAGTTCGTAGCACGTCTGGAGTATT
>NW_013570752.1:7350-8859 GCF_000499745.2 Eimeria mitis | reverse complement strand
CAGAAACATCATTTGTCTTTATTGGTGGTGTGGGGGGGCCCCCCTGGGGGGCCCCCAAGGGGCCCCCCAGCCTACTGGGGGCCCCCCAGGGGCCCCTCGAGGCCCCAATGAGGAAAATGTTTGTCTTGAGGAAATTCTTCTTTTATTATTTCCGTGTTTGTCTACAAAGTGTAGTATACACACATGAGCAGCAGCAGCAGCAGCAGCAGCAGCAGCAGCAGCAGAAGTAGCAGCAGTAGTAGTAGCAGCAGGGACTGTGATAGTAGCAGCAGCAGCAGCAACAGTAGCAGCAGCAGGAACAGTAGTAGCAGCAATAGCAGCAGGAACAGCAGCAGCAGCAGCAATTACAGCAGCAGTAGTGACAGTAACAACATCAGCAACAGCAGCAGCAGCAGCAGCAGCATGCAGCCCCAGAGACAGCAGCAGAAACAAGACAACAATTAATATTAAGGTTCAGCTTAGGGGCCCCCAAGCAACCGCACAAGAAACCCTGGGGGCCCCTGGGGGCCCCCTAGAGGGTTTAGTATTCACCTCTGCATCAGGGGACCCCCAATAAGTCTCCTGGGGGCCCCCCTGTTATACTGTTGGGGGCCCCCCTATTATGGCTACTGGGGGCCCCCCTGTTATACCTCCACGGGGGCCCCCTATAACGCAACCTAGGGGGCCCCCTATCACGCAACCTAGGGGGCCCCCTGTTGTGCTGTTGGGGCCCCCCTTATACACTATGATGAGGAAAAGAACAAGAGCAGCAACAACTGCCAGGGGCCCCCTTATACTGCTCACAGGGGCCCCCCTATAGACGTTATAGGGGCCCCCATAGAGAGGATATAGGGGCCCCCTTATAGAGGTTATAGGGGCCCCCCTATAGAGGTGTTGGGGGCCCCCCTATAGGGCTTATAGGGGCCCCCCTATAGAGGTGTTGGGGGCCCCCCTAGAGAGGTGCTGGGGGCCCCCCTATACAGCTCATAGGGGGCCCCCTTACAGAGGTGTTAATAACCCCCTTCTATATGGCTGAGGCATTTGTATGGGGGGCCCCCCTGCTTTAGTACCCTTTGGGGGCCCCCGTGTTGTTTGTTTGTTTGTTGGTTTGTTTGTGGTTTGTTTATAAATATAATAAAAATAAGAAAGTAAATAATTATGTTTACAATTAATTTATTTATTATATTTTATATTTATATAAAAAATATAAAAATAAAATATAATTATATTTATTTCATTTTATTATATCAATATATACAATAAAATATTTATCTTCTTCCTTTTCTTCTTCTTCCCTTTCCTTGTTGCTGCTGCCTCTGCTGCTGCTGCTGCTGCTCCTTCTCCCCCTCCCCCTCCCCCTGCTGCTGCTGCTGCTGCTGCTGCTGCTGCTGCTGCTTGTGGGGCCCCTCCTCTGCGTCAGCTAGACAGAGAAGGTGGGGGTCGTTGTGTATAAAGGGTTTACGCATATCTAGCGCATCCTCTTCTCCCGCGTAGTATCCTTTTTGTGTTTTATATAGAACATAACCTCTT
>NW_013570752.1:6875-7317 GCF_000499745.2 Eimeria mitis | reverse complement strand
AGATAAAGCCGTCAGGTGACCGTGCCACTCAGACCCCTCACCCTCTACCTTTCCTATATATATATACACACACACACATATATATATATATATATTTATTTATTTATTTATTTGTTTTTTTTTTTTTTGGGAGACAGAAAAGAAAGAGAAAGACAAAGAAGAAAAGGAAACAAAACAAGAAAGAGAAAACTAAAAAGAAGAAAAGGAGACAAAAGAAAAAGAAACAGAAAAAGAGAAGAGAAAGGAGACAAAAGAAAAGGAGACAAAATAAAAAGAAAGAGAAAACAAAAATAAAAGAAAAGGAGACAAAAGAAAAAGAAAAAAAAAGAAGAGAAAGGAGACAGAAGAAGAAGAAAAAGAAAACAAAGAAGAAACAAAAGGAGAAAAAAGAGAAAACAAAAAAGAAAAAGGAAAAAAAAAAAGAAAAAGGAGACAGAAGAGG
>NW_013570752.1:6593-6859 GCF_000499745.2 Eimeria mitis | reverse complement strand
AAAAAAAAAAAAAAAAAAAAAAAAAAAAAAAAAAAAAAAAAAAAGAGAAAGGAGACAGAAAAGGCTAACAACAATATGAAGAAGGAGAATCAAAAAGAGGAGACAAAAAAAGAAGGGAAAGAGAGAAATAAAAAAAACAAAAAGAGACAAAAAAAAAATAAAGAGACAAAAAAAAACAACAAAAGGAGACAAAAGAAAAGAGAGAAGAGAAACACCACCAACAGCACCAAAAAAAAATAAAATAAAATAAAATAAAATAGATAATA
>NW_013570752.1:5890-6493 GCF_000499745.2 Eimeria mitis | reverse complement strand
AAAAAAAAAAAAAAAAAAAAAAAAAAAAAAAAAAAAAAAAAAAAAAAAAAAAAAAAAAAAAAACATACCAATGATATAACCAAGGAGACTGCCGTCTGGTGCCTGTACACCCCAACATAGGTCTGGCCAAGAAGAGAGATATTTTAAGTAAAAAACAAAAGAAAAAGTTTCGGTGTATTTGTCTGTGTTTATAGATGCTATATTATATAAATCAGATGATAGTAAGGGACGTATTGTATACATTTATTTTATTAATTAAAAAAAAAAAAAAAAAAAAAAAAAAAAAAAAAAAAAAAAAAAAAAAAAAAAAAAAAAAAAAAAAAAAAAAGAGAAAGAGAGAGAGGGAGAGGAGAGCAGAAGAGAGAAGAATAATTAAATAAAAAAGAAAAAGAAAAAGAGAAAAAAGAAAAAGAAAAAGAAGAAAAGAAAGAAAAAAGAAAAAGGAGAGAAAAAAGAGAAAGAGAGAGAAAAAGGAAATAGAGAGAAAGGAGACAGAAAGGAGACAGAGAGAAATAATATAGATATAGAGAGAAAAAAGATAGAGAGAAAAAAGATAGAGAGAAAAAAGATAGAGAAAAAAAGATAGAGAGAAAGGAGACAGAG
>NW_013570752.1:5296-5790 GCF_000499745.2 Eimeria mitis | reverse complement strand
AAAAAAAAAAAAAAAAAAAAAAAAAAAAAAAAAAAAAAAAAAAAAAGGAGAAAGAGAAAGAGAGGGAGAGGGAGAGGGAGAGGAGAAGAGAGAAGGATAATTAAATAAAAAAGAAAAAGAGAAAAAAGAAAGAAAAGAAAGAAAAGAAAAGGAAAAAGAGAGAATAAAGAGAAAGAGAGAGAAAAAGGAGACAGAGAGAAAGGAGACAGAAGGAGATAGAGATAGAGAGAAAGGAGACAGAAAGGAGACAGAGAGAAATAATATAGATATAGAGAGAAAAAATATAGAGAAAAAATATAGAGAGAAAAAAGATAGAGAGAAAAAAGATAGAGAGAAAAAAGATAGAGAGAAAGGAAACAGAGAGAAAGGAGACAGAGAGAAAGGAGACAGAGAGAAGGGAGACAGAAAGGAGACAGAAAGGAGACAGAAAAAGAAAAAGAAAGAGAAAAAGATATAAAAAAAAGAGAGAAAGAAAAAAGAGAAAGAGAGAAAGA
>NW_013570752.1:4955-5196 GCF_000499745.2 Eimeria mitis | reverse complement strand
GAAAGGAGACAGAAAGGAGACAGAAAGGAGACAGAAAGGAGACAGAAAGGAGACAGAAAGAGAAAGAAAAAGAAAAAGATATATAAAAAAGAGAGAAAGAAAAGGAGACAGAGAGAGACAGGCTGCAGCACAAGCTGCAGCAGCAGCAACAAAGAAAAAAGAAAAAACAAAGAAAAAGAAAAAATAAATATAAATATAAATATATATTTATATAAATATAAAAAGAGGGGGGCCCCCTACA
>NW_013570752.1:4665-4855 GCF_000499745.2 Eimeria mitis | reverse complement strand
CCGCCCCCCGTCTCAGTCTTCGGGGGCCCCCCGCTGCAGCAGCAGACAGAAACCCCAAGCTGCTGCAGGGGCCCCCAGGGTGGGGCCCCTGAGCTTGAGGGGCCCCCCAGGACCCTACACCCTTCAGAGGGGGCCCCACTGGCCAACACAGGGGGCCCCCCAACAGCAGCAGCACAGGGGCCCCCCCTGT
>NW_013570752.1:3893-4565 GCF_000499745.2 Eimeria mitis | reverse complement strand
CAGCTGTACCCTGTATGCTGGGGCCCCCCTTCTCTCGTTCTTCTGCTTCTATTGCTGCTATATATATATAATTTATTTGTCTTTATTCTTTTTCTTTGTGTATTCTTCTCTATTTGCTTATCTATCTCTTTATATATAAACTGCTGCAGTACCCTTGGGGGCCCCCCCCGCCCCCCGTCTCAGTCTTCGGGGGCCCCCCGCTGCAGCAGCAGCCAGAAACCCTAAGCTGCTGCAGGGGCCCCCAGGGTGGGGCCCCTGAGCTTGAGGGGCCCCCCAGGACCTTACACCCTTCAGAGGGGGCCCCACTTACCAACACAGGGGGCCCCCCAACAGCAGCAGCACAGGGGCCCCCCCTGCAGCAGTAGCTGCAACTGACACACAACCTGGGGGCCCCCGTACCCTAAGGCCCCCATGGGGCCCCATCCGAAGGGCCCCCGCCAGAACAGCAGCGACAGCAGCAGCAGCAACAGTGGTAGCAGCAGCAGCAGCAGCAGCAGCAGCAGCAGCAGCAGCAGCAGCAGCAGTAGCAGCAGCAGGGGTATCTTCGAGGTAGAGAGGTCCTCACAAAGCCCTATGGGGGCCCCCCCGTCCCCTCCTGGGTCCCCCGAAACGGCCGTGGGGCCCCTGGGGGCCCCCCAGCCGACGGGGCCCCCGGGGCCCCCGGGGGCCCCG
>NW_013570752.1:3338-3793 GCF_000499745.2 Eimeria mitis | reverse complement strand
CCCGCCAGAACAGCAGCGACAGCAGCAGCAGCAACAGTGGTAGCAGCAGCAGCAGCAGCAGCAGCAGCAGTAGCAGCAGCAGGGGTATATTCGAGGTAGAGATGTCCTCACAAAGCCCTATGGGGGCCCCCCCGTCCCCTCCTGGGTCCCCCCAAACGGCCGTGGGGCCCCTGGGGGCCCCCCAGCCAACGGGGCCCCCGGGGGCCCCCGGGGCCCCCTTCACCTATCCAAGGGTACAGTTAGAGGGGCCCCCCATAGACGACTGCGACCCATCGTCATCTGCATGCGCAGACTCAGCTCCTCCTCTTAAGTTTTCTGCTGTGAATAGATTGATGCTGGGGGCTGTTGGGGGCCCCCGGGGGCTGTTGGGGGCCCCCTTGGGGGCCCCTGGACTGGGTACGGGGGCCCCTACAGGGGCCCCCATGGGGGCCCCCACAGGGGCCCCCGCTCCTATT
>NW_013570752.1:2542-3238 GCF_000499745.2 Eimeria mitis | reverse complement strand
CGTCATCTGCATGCGCAGACTCAGCTCCTCCTCTTAAGTTTTCTGCTGTGAATAGATTGATGCTGGGGGCCCCTGGGGGCCCCCGTGGGCTGTTGGGGGCCCCCTTGGGGGCCCCTGGACTGGGTACGGGGGCCCCTGTAGGGGCCCCCATGGGGGCCCCTACAGGGGCCCCCGCTCCTATCCTATGGGAGGCCCCCTACTGCTGCGGCAACCCAGCAGTAGAAAGAATAAGCGGCTGCATACGTTACTATAACGCAGCTCCTAGGGGCCCCGAGGGTCACGTGAGGGCCCCCATGCTGAACCCTCACGCGGTCGAGGGGCCCCCAGGGGGCCCCCCAGGGGGGCCCCCAGGGGGGCCCCTAGGGGGGCACCCGGGGGGCCCCATTGGTGAAGGGAACCTTGGAGGGGGGGCCCCAGGTCAGGGGGTACTGGGTGCCTTGACAGAAGCAACTGCTGCAGCAGCAAATTTAGAGAGACGCAGCAGCAGCAACAACAGCAGCAGCAACAGCAGCAGCGACAACGGGGGCGGGGGAGAGGACTCCCCAGTGGGCCCCCCTATGGGGGCCCCTATGACTCCCCCTATGGGGGCCCCCCCTGATCTTTCTCCTGGGGCCCCTCCTGTGCCCCCTCCTGGTCCCCCTCCTGGGGCCCCTGCTGGGGCCCCTGCTGGGGCCCCCATGGGGGCCCCCGTGTGTG
>NW_013570752.1:1972-2442 GCF_000499745.2 Eimeria mitis | reverse complement strand
GCAGCAACAGCAGCAGCGACAACGGGGGCGGGGGAGAGGACTCCCCAGTGGGCCCCCCTATGGGGGCCCCCCCTGGTCTTTCTCCTGGGGCCCCTATGGGGGCCCCTCCTGTGCCCCCTCCTGGTTCCCCTCCTGTTCCCCCTCCTGGGGCCCCTACTGGGGCCCCCACGGGGGCCCCCATGGGGGCCCCCATGGGGGCCCCTATGGGGGCCCCCCTGTGCCCTGGTGTGTGTGAGGAGGAGACGGTGGTGTTGGTGGCTCCGCGTATCCCGCGTTACGTTCCTCCTGCTGCAGTATGCAGTTTGCTGCTGAGCTCGCGCTGCAGTTTCTTACAGGCGAAGGTACTGGAGGGCCCCTCCCCGTGTGAATATATAATGTTGCTGGAGGCAGACAGGGGCGAGGCCCTGGGGGCCCTCAAGGCTATAAGCGGGGTATTCATGGGGGGCCCCCTAGGTACCTTCTTTGACCTC
>NW_013570752.1:656-1872 GCF_000499745.2 Eimeria mitis | reverse complement strand
AGGCCCTGGGGGCCCTCAAGGCTATAAGCGGGGTATTCATGGGGGGCCCCCTAGGTACCTTCTTTGACCTACATCTTGCTGCTTATGTCTCTATACATATACATGCATGCAAGGGGGGGGCCCCCAATAAATACCCTATTCGATGCAGAGATACTATGGGGGCCCCCTGTCCTCTTGCTGACCCCAGAATGAATACATATACTATACAAAATACACAAAGGGGGGGCCCCCATCTAGTACCCTCTCTCCCTCGACCTATTGGATATGCTAAGGGGGCCCCTAGGGGGGGCCCCCATTGCTCACGGGGGCCCTCACAAACTGCTGCTGCTGCTGCTGCTGCTGGTGCTGGTGCTGGTGCTTCTGGTGGCGGTGGGGCGGGACGGACATCAGCAGCAGCAGCAGCTGCTGCTGCTGCTGCTGAGGAAGAGGAGAAAGGAGGGGGGGCCCCCAGTACCCTGGGGGGCCCCCCAAACGAAGTGTTTGTTAGCCCGCTGCAGCTGCTGCCCTGCTACGACTCTCTTCACTTCTGTGCTGTCTGTCTGGAGCGGCTCACAGTCTCGAGGCCCCCTGCTGCTGCTGCTGCTGCTGCTGCTGCTGCTCCTGCTGCTGCTGCTGCTGCTGTGGGTGCGGAGACACCTGCAGCAGCAGCAGCAACAGCAGCAGCAACAACCGCAGGAGCTGGAGCAGGGGGGCCCCCATCAAGCGGGGGCCCCTCCTCCTCATGGATAGAAACAGGGGCCCCCGCCAAGGGCCTCCTTGGGGGCCCTTTATCTGGCGACGTAGGAGGAGATACAGCAGCAGCAGCAGCAGCAGCAGCAGCAGCAGCAGCAACAGCAGCAGAAGGGGAATCAAGGCCTGTCCCCGATAGCTTAGCTGCTATGTCTCCCCCTCTCTCTTCTCTTGTTGAGGGGCCCCTACCTGATTCCTTCTCTCCTTCTGCTGCTGCTGATACTACCCAAACCCATTCTCCTCTTTCTATAAAAGGGGGCCCCCCCCCAGTGGGGGCCCCCCCCACCACCCCGGGGCCCCCCACATCCCCCACCTCCCCCGCATCCTCCCCTTCCCCAGGGGCCCCCGGGGCCCCTGGGGCCCCTCCTGGGGCCCCTCCTGGAGCCCCTCCTGGAGCCCCTGCTGGGGCCCCTGGTGGGGCCCCCGCTGTTGGGGCCCCCGGTGGGGCCCCCGGTGGGGCCCCGTTTGTGGAGGGTAGTGTGGGCGG
>NW_013570752.1:288-556 GCF_000499745.2 Eimeria mitis | reverse complement strand
GGCCTCCTTGGGGGCCCTTTATCTGGCGACGTAGGAGGAGATACAGCAGCAGCAGCAGCAGCAGCAGCAGAAGGGGAATCAAGGCCTGTCCCCGATAGCCTAGCTCCTATGTCTCCCCCTCTCTCTTCTCTTGTTGAGGGGCCCCTACCTGACCCCCTCTCTCCTTCTGCTGCTGCTGATACTACCCAAACCCACTCTCCTCTTTCAATAAAAGGGGGCCCCGCAGTGGGGGGCCCCCCCACCACCCCGGGGCCCCCCACATCCCCCA
>NW_013570752.1:0-231 GCF_000499745.2 Eimeria mitis | reverse complement strand
GGGGCCCCTGGGGCCCCTCCTGCGGCCCCTCCTGCGACCCCTGCTGGAGCCCCCGCTGGGGCCCCTGGTGGAGCCCCTGCTGGGGCCCCTGCTGGGGCCCCTGGTGGGGCCCCCGGTGGGGCCCCCGGTGGGGCCCCGTTTGTGGAGGGTAGTGTGGGGTCTGCATGCATGGACATGCCTTTGACGGTGTTATGCGGGCACTCTTTTCACGTGTCTTGTCTGCAGAAGTGG
>NW_013570751.1:8085-8499 GCF_000499745.2 Eimeria mitis | reverse complement strand
TATATATATATATATATATATAGGTATATAGACAAAGGAAAGAAGAGACAGGAGAGAAGCACCTGCACTGTTTGTCTGGGTCTTCTTCTTGCGCCTCCCACTGTCTCCTCAGCTGTGCCTGATTACGCAGCATTGCTGCAGCGCCAGCACTAGTCTCCGTGTTGCTGCTGCTGCTGCTGCTGCTGCTGTTGCTGCTGCTGCTGCTGCTGTCTACAGCAGCAGAAGCAGGAGGAAGCAGCATAGGATTGTGTGTTGCTTGTCTATTGAGCTGTCTCTGTATTTGTTTATGTATATCACCTCTATCTAGGGGCCGCAGGTGACAGCCATCCACAAGGGCCCTAAACTCGCCGTATGTTGCTGCTGATACTATTGCTTTTTTCTTTGCTTCGTCTTCGTTCTTTCTGCGCTCATCAG
>NW_013570751.1:7624-7824 GCF_000499745.2 Eimeria mitis | reverse complement strand
AGACAGAGAACACAGTTACACCTTCTCTGTTGTCTCCTTGCTGCTGCTGCTGCTGCTGCTGCTGCTGCTGTTGCTGCTGCTGCTGCTGCCTGTGTCTGTCTACACATAGCTAGTGCCTTCGCTGCTTGCTAAACGATCTATTCTCTCCAGCAGCAATATCAGTAGCAGTAGTAGCAGCAATAGCGGCCGTAGCAACAGCA
>NW_013570751.1:2421-7524 GCF_000499745.2 Eimeria mitis | reverse complement strand
TGCTGCTGCTGCTGCTGCTGCTGCTGCTGCTGCTGCATTTGTTGTTGCAGCTGCAGCAGCAAGCACGCTGCCCCACCCAACCGGCTCGGTCTCCTCTGCCAGTCCCTCGGTGTGCAGTAGCAACAGAGCGCAGTGCAGAGACAAGCAAATTAGTAAAACAAGAAACAAACAAAACAAAAAAAAAACAAAAACAAAAGAAAGAAAACAACAGCAGCAGCAGCAGCTCTGTGCTGTCCCCCTACACGCAGCCGCGCCGGGGGGTGTTACGCAGAGAGGGTTGGGGGGGGAGCAGGCCGCCTGTGTATAGGCAGTGAAAATAAATAAAATATATTATTCATTATATATAAATAAATAATTTATTTATTTATTTATTTATTTATTTATCACCAACACTTTACTTCAGCATTAAAACACTAAAAAATAGCCGCACCGCAGCAGCAGCAGCACTAGCAGCAGCAGCAGCAACAGTACCAACAGCAATAGAAAAGATAACAACAAGACACAACAGCAGCAGCAGCAGCAGCAGCAGCAACAGCAGCAGCAGCAGCAGCAGCAGCAGCAGCAAGCACAACTCGCCAGCGCGTTAGTAGTCCAACGGTTAGGATACCTGCCTTCCAAGCAGGCGACCCGGGTTCGACTCCCGGCTGACGCGTATTTATATTTATATTTATATTTATATTTATATTTATATTTATATTTATATTTATATTTATATTTATATTTTTATTTATATTTATATTTATATTTATATTTATATTTATATTTATATTTATATTTATATTTATATTTATTTATTTTATTTATAAATACTTATTTATAATTAAATATATTATGTTTTTTATTTTATATATAAACTTAAATTATTATATAATTATATTTTATATACTATATATAAATAATATATATACGACTAAACCCTAAACCCTAAACCCTAAACCCTAAAAAACAGCAGAAGCTTTCTGTCTCCTCCTATAGGAGACAATCAAAACCCTAAACCCTAAACCCTAAACCCTAAACACCAGACAAATAAACTAACACTCAACCGCCTCCCTTCTGCTGCTGTTGCTGCTGCAGGTGCTGCTCTTGCTGCTGCTACTGCTGCTGCTGTTGCTGCTGCTGCTGCTACAACAACAGAAGCATACACAGGAACAGCAGCAACAGAGACACCAACAAACAGTAAAAAACGGAGACAGAGACAGCAGCAATCTGCCAGAGTGCTGCAGCAACAATAAATAAAAATAAATAAAAATAAATAAAAATAAATGAAAATAAATAAAAATAAATAAATAAATAACTGTCTTTGTTTAATAAGGAGACAACAGAAAGATAAACAGCAAATGATGATAAATAAAAAGAAAGGGGATAGAGTCTCCTCTTTTTGTTTTTTGTTTTTTTTTTTTTTTAGTTTGTCTGCTGCTGTCTCCTTTTTTCTTTCTGTGTCTCCTTTGTTTGTCTTTTGTCTCCTTCTCTCTCTGTTCTCTCTCTTTTCTCTGTCTCTGTCTCTTTGTTTCTCTTTATTTTTTCTCTCTCTCTGTCTCTTTCTCTGTGTCTCCTCTGTCTCTGTCTCTATCTTTGTCTCTCTTTTGTCTCTGTCTCTCTCTGTCTCGGTGTCTGTTGTCTACACTGTCTACGTATGAGTTTATTTATTTCTTTTTTTTTTTTCTCTGTCTCCGTTTCTTTTTCTTTTTTCTCTCTTATAAAAACAAATAGGGTACAGAAACAAAGAGGAGACAGAGACAAAGACAAAACCAGTCTCTGTTTCTGTTTTTGTGTTTTTTATTTAATTAAAAAGGAGCATATCTAGGTGATCTAGGAAAGGGGACTGTCTCCTTTATGTTGCTGAGCCCCGTCAGCAGCAGCAGCAACCTCTCTACCCCCAACCCAAACCCCCCCCGGGGCTGCGACCCAAACTGTCTTAGAGAGCGATACAAGTTATAGTCAGTAGAGGAGATACCCTTTAGCTCCATAGCCCTGCAGCAGCAGCAGCAGCAGCAGCAGCAGCAGCAGCAGCAGCAGCAGCAAGAGGAGGAGGAGGAGGAGCAGCAGCAGCAGCAGCAAGAGGAAGAGCAGTAGTAGCAGCAAGAGGAGCAGCAGCAGTTGCAGTAGTAGGTGAAACAAGAGCAGCAGCAATAGAAGCAGAAACAGCAGCAGCAACAGCAACATATGTAGGAAATAAAGTGCTTGCAGCAGCAACAAGAAGAGAAGCAGCAGCAGAGTGATAACAACAGCAGCAGCAAGACAAGCAGCAGCAGCAGCAGCAGCAACAGATAGGAGAGAGACAGAGATAGAGGAGAAGGGAAAGAGAGAAGAGACAGAGACAGACAGCAGACATAAAAAAGGAGACAAAGGAGACAGAGTAAAAAGAAAGAACAACACAAGGAGACAAGAGACAAGAGAGACACAGAGAGGAGGAGACAAAGACAAGAGAGACAGAGCCAGAAGGAGACAGGAGACAGCAGAGGAGACAGGAGACAGGAGAGGAGACAAGAGACAAGAGAGACAGAGACAGGAGACAGCAAAGGAGACAGCAAAGGAGACAGGAGACAGCACAGGAGACAGGAGAGGTGACAGGAGACAAGAGAGACAGAGACAGCAGAGGAGACAGGAGACACGAGACAGGAGAGGAGACACGAGACAGGAGAGGAGAAAGGAGACAGGAGAGGAGACAGGAGACAGGAGAGGAGACAGGAGACAGGAGAGGAGACAGGAGACAGGAGAGGAGACAGCAGAGGAGACAGGAGACAGCAGAGGAGACAGGAGACAGGAGACAGCAGAGGAGACAGGAGACAGGAGACAGCAGAGGAGACAGGAGACAGCAGAGGAGACAGGAGACAGCAGAGGAGACAGGAGACAGGAGACAGCAGAGGAGACAGGAGACAGGAGACAGGAGAGGAGACAGAGGCCTGGTGTACCTGTCTAGTAGGTGTAGCCTTTCTTCTCTTAAGGACCCTCCAACCACCTCCCCAACTGTCGGCAGCAAAATATCAAACGAAGCCACCGTGCTGCTGTTGCTGCTGCTGTTGCTGCTGTTGCTGCTGCTGCTGTTGCTGCTGTTGCTGCTGCTGCTGTTGCTGCTGCTGCTGCTGCTGCTGTTGCTGCTGTTGCTGCTGCTGCTGCTGTTGCTGCTGCTGCTGCTGCTGCTGTTGCTGCTGCTGCTGCTGCTGCTGCTGCTGCTGCTGTCACGGCTGGAGTTTACGCGCATGTAGAAGGGCTTGAGGCTCTGCGGGTGGTCTACAATGACCAGCCCTCTCACGCCGCTGCTGCTGTTGCTGCTGCTGCTGCTGCTGCTGCTTGCTGCTTGCTGCAGCAGCAGCTTCTCCTCGTCAGCACCCAAGTCATCTCCCCAGGCTGGAGACAGCCCCGCAGCACGCAGCTGCTGCAGCGCCTCAGCATATGTTATAATTTCAAACGGCTGAGAGGCCTGAGGAGACACCACAAAAGGAGACAGCAACACACACACTTGCTGCTGCTGCTGCTGCTGCTGCTGCTACTGCTACGTCTGCTGCAGCAGCAGCAGTAGCTGCTGCTGCTGCTATGTCTGCTGCTGCTGCTGCTGCTGCTGCTGCTGCTGCTGCTGCTGATATTAGTGCAGAACAAGCCTCACTACTGCAGCTATGAGGTCCTCGTGGGCGTCCCTTTCGAGCGTTTTCTTCCTGTTTTTGCTGCTGCTGCTGCTGCTTCTGCTGCCTCTGCTGCTGCTGCTGCTGCTGCTGCTGCTGCTGTTGCTGCTGCTGCGGTGAGCAGCAAGAAAAGCAAAGTCTTGTTTACAAGCCACAGGCACGCGGGTCAAGACATGCCGCAGCAAGTCCCCCGCCAGCTGCAGCAGCGCCGGCCGGCTGACGAAGGCAGCCTCAACCTCAAGCATCCAAAACTCACACAGATGACGCTGCGTCTGCAGCAGCAGCAGCAGCAGCAGCAGCAGCAACAGCAGCAGCAGCAGCAGCAGCAGCGGCAACAGCAGTAGCAGCAGAAAGGTAAGCAGACGCAGAAGCAGAAGATAGGGAGATAAAGGAAGCAGATCGAGTTGCTGCTGTTTCTCTTGCAGCTGCGACTGCAGCAACAGCAGCAGCAGCAGAACCAACGGCAGCAGCAGCAACAGCAACGGCAGTAACAGCAGCAGCAGCAGCAGCAACAACACGAACAGCACCAACAGCACCAGAAAGAAAAAACACCAACAACAATAACGAAAACAACAGCAGCAGCAGCAGCAGCCGCAGCAGCAGTAACAGCAACAACACTAACAACACCAAAAGCAGCAACAGCAGCAGCAACAGCAACAGCAGCAGCTGCAGCGAAAGAAACAGATAATGTAGCAGCAGAAACGGAGACAGCAGCAACTGCAGCAACTGCAGCAGCAGCAGCAGCAACAACAGAAAGAGCAGCATCAGCAGCAACAACAGAAAGAGCAGCAGCAACAGCAACAGAAAGAGCACCATCAGCAGCAGCAGCAACAGAAAGAGCACCATCAGCAGCAGCAGCAGCAGCAGCACCAGCAGCAGCAGCAGCAACAGAAAGAGCACCACCAGCAGCAACAGAAATAGCACCATCAGCAGCAGCAGCAGCAGCAGCAGCAACAGCAGCAGCAGCAGCAGCAGCAGGTGAACCTGAAGGAAGCTGAGGAGACAGTGTTCTGTCTCCGCCCGTATGCGGGAGACGGCAGCAAAGAGACGATCCCGGGATCGAAGGGCGACGGCCTTTTGCCGCAGAAACTCAGCAGAAGCACCGCGAGCAGGCAGAGGATAACGAGCTGCTGCTGCTGCTGCTGCTGCTGCTCCTCCTCCTGCTGCTGCTGCTGCTGCTGCTGCTGGTGCTGCTGCTGCTGGTGCTGCTGCTGGTGCTGGGTGGGTAGAAGGAGGAACGCTGCTAGGGTCACCGCCATGCAGCTCCCACGTCTTTATATATGCAGCATAATCTGTGCAGCAATCCTTGCTGCTGCTGCTGCTGCTGCTGCTGTTGCTGCTGCTGCTCCTGCTGCTGTTGCTGCTGCTGCTGCTGCTGCTGCATGGGGGGACTCTGAGTTCAACTCTGTGTTTTCTGTGGCTAAGAAAGTAGATATCCCCCCGCAGGCAGAGCGAGTCTCCTCTTCTCAGTCTCCTCCCTCGG
>NW_013570751.1:2120-2321 GCF_000499745.2 Eimeria mitis | reverse complement strand
TGCTGCTGCTGCTGCTGCTGCTGCTGCTGCTGTTGCTGTTGCTGCTGCTGCTGCTGCTGCTGCTGCTGCTTCTGCTGCTGCTGCTGGAACAACACACTGCAGCGGCTGCGGAGAGGAGCCGTCGGAGACATCAATAAAAAGAAGAGACCCCGAGGCCCCCTCACGCACAGACGCAGCCCATCCACATATACTAACATCTCT
>NW_013570751.1:0-561 GCF_000499745.2 Eimeria mitis | reverse complement strand
TTGCTAATGATGTCTCAAAAGTCACAGCGGGTTGCGCAGTACTCAAGGTGGATTGCTCCCCTGCTGCAGCAAGAGCTGCGGCAGCAGCAGTAGCTGCTGCTGCTGCTGCTGCTGCGGTTTATATGATGTCTTGCACAGCTAGGGGCCCCCTGGGGCCCCCCTGCCCGAGGTGTATGTGGTGTGTAGCGCTGCTGCAGCAGTACCCTGCAGCAGAATAAATAAAAATTTATTTATTTTTTATTTATTAAACAATAAAAATAATTTATGCAGCTGGGGGCCCCCAACCCCGACGCTGCGGTGTCTGCTGAGGGGCCCCCCTGCGTTTGCTGCTGCTGCTGCTGCTGCTGCTGCTGCTAGGGAACAACTTATACATAATATATATATAATATATATTATATATATATTATATATATTTATAAATTATTTTATTGTATTAAAAAAATATATTAAAATATATTTATGCGTTTGTACGGGATAGGGCTGGGTTGCGCCGCGTGGTTGTCTTTGGTGTCAATGGCAAAACGATGCTGAGCTGTACATATATATATATATATATATATA
>NW_013570750.1:4641-7962 GCF_000499745.2 Eimeria mitis | reverse complement strand
TGGACGATGTGTCACAGCCGTCACTGGACGATACGTCACAGCTACCACTGGACGATGTGAGCATGCAGAAGTACATGGACGACTTCAATGAAGCAGCAGAGGAAATGCAAGCGGCTTTCTCGTCAACATCGGCAGTGCTTCAAAATTTTCAACTACACTTCACACCGTCGCTTGAGGATGATCAAAGTCTCCTGGGAGACCCTCTGGCGGTCATCAAAGATCACGTTGCCAAGATGCGAGAATGCACAGTTCCACCTGCTTCTTCTCTGCAGGCACGGCTGGACTTCGTGCAACACCTGCAGCTATTACGCAGCATTTGCCGCACAGTGGCCCTTCGCCTCAAGGATTTGGAATTGTTCAACACTGTGAATCAGAAATTAGGCGTGGCGAATCCTTTTCTTGTTTCTGGCGGCGGCGAGGATTATAATAACAGTGATGCTCCTAGAAACTTTCAAGAAGTGACAGGAGACGACTGGACAGCTTCTGAGTTCTTGGAATTCTTCGGGCTGTCTCGGGGTGGTAAAAGACGAGTAAATGGAACCTTAGCTAGGAAACTCAGATGGTTGTTGGAGATTGAGAAGAGATTTAACGACGCCAACTTGAACGCCCGATATCATTTCATGGCATTTCTTCAACCGTTTGAACGAGACGGCGCCTACAACCCCGCTCATGCCCCTGCCGAACACCAGATTCCATACACTGGAAAGCCATTTCGTACTGGAGCTCTTGCAGAAGCAGCGGCGCATGTATTCCGCGAGTCCGATGCCACTACGAACTACGCACATATACGAAAGCTGAACCAAATTGCAGATAATTGGACGAACGAAGAAGTAGAGGCGGCTGCGGTTCAACAAGAGAAGGAAAATGCGAACAATGCCCAAACCAGGCTGAAGAGTAAGAGGGAGCTTATGCTACGGCTGCTAAGCCAAGGCATACCAGAGGATGATCTGGTGATGATTGCATTGTTCCTTTTATAGTCTATGAGCTGATTGTTTTTGTGCGTTCTGCCAGGTGACACTACTCTTCGTGCGGCAGGGGTCCGCATCGGTGGTGTCCGGCCTCGTTACAGTTGCCGCTGTAGCTAGAAAGTTAAACGCAGTCCTGCATTTAACTTGTTTTTTTTGTGGGAGGTCCGCCCAAAAGGGAGGGTGCACCCAGCTGTCAGTGAGGCAAGACTTCTTTTTGGCCTCATGACCAGCCAGATTGCAGAACGGGAATGAAACGCTGTTTTCGAGGAAGACGAACCCACCCCGGTTTCTGCATATCCCTTGTCAGCGAGAATTTGTTTGCGCTGCGCCGGACTGTACTGTGGATGATCCAGCGAATCCAGGTGCATGAATAACAGCGTAGAACGCTGGATTACTGCGCAGTTTGTAGTTAGAAACTAAATGTACAAAGATTTTATTCAATGTAGAGACATCCGTGGGTGTTAGAGTTTTCTGTTGGTACTAGGAAGGCGAGACGGATAACAGACGGCAGCATTAGATATGTTAGGACAATACTGTGGAAAAAAACATACCGCACCAACTGGTGAAGGAATTCAAAGGGTACCTAAACGCTAGTAGGTCCCCGAAACTTAAAGAAACTGCCTTCACTCGTGTACTTGCACTACAAGCCGATCCGCCTAATCAATTTGCGGCATATCCCTCTGGGCATTGCCCGATCTCCACTGTGTAGATAGCATGTAGGTGGCGAGAGCCGGCGCAAGTAACGAAGCCTCTGCGACCGGCTAACTTTAATGAATTTCAAATAACGCCTTAAATAACACGTCCAAGTTCTTCAGAAGCATTACCGAAATACCTAACGCCCGTTTCTAAGATGGCGTGGAGTTCTGTTAAGTAACAAAAAGAGACTGGGGATTCCTCCGCGCCCGCCTGCGTTCACATTGTGTTCTAGGGTCGATGCAACTCCCACATGAGAATCGCAGCTGAGCCCGCAGGCTCTACCCACCACCAGACACTCATTTTCTCCATTTAATATATCGCATTTATTGTTTGGATGCGTTTTTGTCCTTTCATTCCACTTCCTAACGCAGTTCTCTGGCGCCAATGTAGTGCCTGGCCCTGCAACAGGCATTCTACCCTGGAGATTGGTAGCCACTGTGCAACGGGTACACGAAAAGTATTCTTACTTTAGTTTTTCCCCATTAATTCATCTCAACAAAAATTCACTCAACCGTCACCATCATCCTGCCAACCAGAACCATCTCCTGTCCTCTGTGTTGCTGTGAGCGCCCGCTCTGCGCAGTTTCATTAGATATTTACATGCCGGTCCGCTTAAAGGCGCGCCTCCATTCAGTTTTGTATTAGATAATGGAAATCCTGCAGCGCATTGCAGGCGACTTGTCGCCAAAAGCTTCGGGCCCACTTGAGGTGGCAGGGGAAGGAACAGATCTCGCCCCAGAGGACGCAGACAGCAGTGACGTCGCTGACAAGGCAGGTAAAGCTTCTCTTTCTACGAGGTACTGTGGAAAAAGGGCTCGAGTGACTAAGGCTGTAATTGCTGCTGTTGCAGTGATAGTGGTGTGTGGGGCTCGTTACATTATGTCAGGAAGGTCAAAATCGTACCTGAAGACGTCAAAGTTGGGAGTAGAGGATGTGTCACAGCCGTCCCTGGACGACGTGCCACAGCCGTCCCTGGAAGATGTGTCACAGCTGTCCCTGGACGATGTGTCACAGCTGTCCCTGGACGTTGTGTCACAGCTGTCCCTGGACGATGTGCCACAGCTGTCCCTGGACGATGCGCCACAGCCGTTCCTGGACGATGTGTCACAGCCGTCCTTGGACGATGTGACACAACCGTCTTTGGACGATGTGTCACAGCCGTCCCTGGACGACGTGCCACAGCCGTCCCTGGACGATGTGCCACAGCCGTCCCTGGACGATGTGTCACAGCAGTCCCTGGACGTCGTGTCACAGTTGTCCCTGGACGATGTGTCACAGCCGTCCTTGGACGATGTGACACAGCCGTCTTTGGACGATGTGTCACAGCCGTCCTTGGACGTTGTGTCACAGCCGTCCCTAGACGATGTGCCACAGCAATCCCTGGACGATGTGCCACAGCAGTCCCTGGACGTTGTGTCACAGCTGTCCCTGGACGATGTGCCACAGCCGTCCCTGGACGATGCGCAACAGCCGTTCCTGGACGATGTGTCACAGCCGTCCTTGGACGATGTGACACAGCCGTCTTTGGACGATGTGTCACAGCCGTCCTTGGACGTTGTGTCACAGCCGTCCCTAGACGATGTGCCACAGCAGTCCCTGGACGATGTGCCACAGCAGTCCCTGGACGTTGTGTCACAGCTGTCCCTGGACGATGTGA
>NW_013570750.1:0-4610 GCF_000499745.2 Eimeria mitis | reverse complement strand
CGTCACAGCTACCACTGGACGATGTGAGCATGCAGAAGTACATGGACGACTTCAATGAAGCAGCAGAGGAGATAGAAGCGCATTTCTCCTCAGAATTGGCCGTGCGTGAAGCTTTTCAGCTACACTTCACACCGTCGCTTGAGGATGGTCAAAGTCTCCTGGGAGACCCTCTGACGGTCATCAAAGACCACGTTGCCAAGATGCGAGAATGCACAGTTCCACCTGCTTCTTCTCTGCAGGCACGGCTGGACTTCGCGCAACACTTGCAGCTATTACGCAGCATTTGCCGCACAGTGGCTCTTCGCTTCAAGGATTTGGAATTGTTCAACACTTTGAATCAGAATTTAGGCGTGGAGAATCCTTTTCTTGTTTCTGGCAGCCGCGAGGATTATAGTGACAATGATAATCCTATAAACTTTCAAGAAGTGACAACACGTGACTGGACAGCTTCTGAGTTCTTGGAATTCTTCGGGCTGTCTGGGGGTGGTAAAAGACGAGTAAATGAATCCTTAGCTAGGAAACTCAAATTGTTGTTGGATATTGAGAAGAGACATAACGACACCAACTTGAACGCCCGATATCATTTCACGGCATTCCTCCAACCGTTTGAAGGAGACGGCGCTTTCAACTCCGCTCATGCCCCTGCCGAACACCAGATTCCATACACTGGAAACCAATTTCGTACTGGAGCTCTTGCAGAAGCAGCTGCGCATATATTCCGTGAATCCGATGCCAATACGAATTACGCATTCATACGAAAGCTGAATCGAATTGCGGATAATTGGACGAACGAAGCAGTGGCGGCAGCTGTGAAGCAGCAAGCGAAGGAAAATGCGGACAGTGTTCAAACCAGGCTGAAGACTAAAAGGGAGCTTATGCGAGGGCTGCTAAGCCAAGGCATACCAGTGGATGATTTGGTGATGACTGCATTGTTCCTTTTATAGTGTATGAGCTGATTTTTTTTGTGCGTTCTGCCAGATGACACTACTTTTCGGGCGGCAGGGGTCCGCATCCGTGGTGCCCGGCCTCGTTACAGTTGCTACTGTAGCTAGAAAGTCGATCGCAGTGTTACATTTAACTTGTTTTTTTTGTGGGAGGTTCGCCCAAAAGGAAGGGTGCACCCAACTATGAGTGAGGCAAGACTTCTTTTTGGCCTCATGACCAGCCAGATTGCAGAACGGGAACAAAACCCCGTTTCCGGGGAAGACGAACCCACCCCGGTTTCTGCATATCCCTTGTCAGCGAGAATCTGTTTGCGCTGCGGCGGACTGTAGTATGGATGATCCAGCGAATCCAGGTGCAGGAATAACAGCGTAGAACGCTCGATTACTGCGCACATTGTATTTGGAAACTAAATGTACAAAGATTTTATTCAATGTAGAGACATCCGTGGGTATTTGAGTTTTCTGTTGGTGCTAGAAAGGCGAGGCGGATAACAGACGGGAGCATCAGATATGTTAGGACCATGCTGCACAAAAAACATACCGCACCAATTGGTGAAGGAATTCAAAGGGTACCTAAACGCTAGTAGGTCCCCGAAACTTGAAGAAACTGCCTTCACTCGTGTACTTGCACTCCAAGCCGATCCGCCTAATCAATTTGCTGCATATCCCTCGGGGCGTTGCCCGATACGCATTCTCCACTGTGTGAATATATTATGGCCGGTAGGTGGCTAGAGCCGCCTCAAGTGAGGAAACCTCTGCAACCGGCTAACTGTGATGAATTTCAAGTAACACCCAAAATAACACGTCCAAAGTCTGCAGACGCATCACCCAAATACATAAAGCCTGTTTCTAAGACGGCCTGGAGTTCTGTTAACTAATAAAAAGGGACTGTGGATTCCTCCTCGCCCGCCTGCGTTCGCATTGTGTTGCCGCTACTACGGTCGATGCAACTCCCAAACGTGATAATCGCGGCTGAGGCCGCAGGCTCTAGCCACCATCAGACACTCATCTTCTGCATTTACTATATAGCATTTATTGTTTAGATGCGTTTTAGTCCTTTCTTTCTGCTTGTCAAGGCAGTTCGTTGGCGTCAATGCAGCGCATGTGACTGGAGCAGGTATGCTACCCTGAAGTTTGGCAGCTTGTGTGCAACGGTTACATGGAAATAATTCTTACGTCAAGTTATCCCCCATTCATTCGTTTCAACAGAACGTTCCTAACAACCTTCCATCTCCTTACCAACCAGAACGATCTCGGATCCTCTCCGTGTATCCCTGATCTTCTCTGTTTCCTGAGAGAAAGCGTTTCGCATTTTCTTAGAAATTTTGCGCACCACCCCAGTGGAGGGCGACTATATGCTTTGCGTCCCTTCATCCCTTTTCTGTATTAGGTAATGGGGAGTCAGCGGCGTGACCCAGGTACTTGGTTGCGGAAGGTGTTGAACCCGCAGGAAATGGAAGGCGCAGCAGTACAACTAAGCCCAGAGGACGCAAACAACAATGCGGAAGTCGCTAAGGAAGGAGGCGTTTTTCATTCGTGGAGGTTCCGTGGGAAATGGCATCAAGCAAATAAGGTGATGATTGTTGCTGTCGCAGTGATGCTGGCATCAGGGGCTCGTTACATTATGTCAAGAAAGGCACAATCCTACCTAAAGAGGTCAGAGCTACCTCTCGACGATGTGAGCGTGGAGAAGTACATGGAAGATTTGGACAAAGCGTTATGGGAAATGGAAAGTGCTTGGGAGAACGCAGAATTTAGTGTGCAGCAAGCTTTTCAAATACACTTCACACCGTCGCTTGAGGATGGCCAAGAGCTCCTGGAAGATCCGCTGGCGACCATCAAAGATCATGTGGACAAGATTCAGGAATGCGAAATTTCATCTGTTTCTTCTATGGAGGCTCGGAGGGGCTTCGCCCAACACCTGCAGCTGTTACTGAGCATTTGCCGCACAGTGACGCTTCGCTTAGATGAGCTGGAGAGCTACGTCAGTGCGAACAAGATATTTGACGTGCCTGTTCCTGTTCCTGACCACGGCGAGCCCTCTAGTGACCCTGCGCCTGAAGAACATCAAGGAATGGCAGAGCGTGACTGGACAGCTTCTGATTTCTTGGTTTCTTTTGGGCTGTTTGGTGGTGATAGCGAACGAACAGTAGATAAGCATTTATGTAATAAACTCGCATCGGCGTTGGAGATTGAGAAGAAGTTTAACGACTCCAATTCGAAAGCCCGACATTATTTCATTCCTAGCCTTGAACCCTTTGGAGGAGACGGCGCTCTCAACCCTGCCCATGCCCCTGCCGAACACCAGATTCCATACACTAAAAGACCATTTCGAACTGGAGCTCTCGCGCAAGCAGCTGCGCATATATTCCGTGAATCCGATGCCACTATGTATAACGCATACATACAAAAGCTGAGCCGAATTGCAAACAATTGGACGGACAAGGGGGTATTGTTGGCTGCAGAGCAGCAAGAGAAAGAAAATGCGAACAAGATCCAAAACCGGCTGAAGACTAAGAGGGAGCAAATGCGACTGCTGCTGAAGAAAGGAATACCGAAGGATGATCTGGTGATGAGTGCATTATTTCTTTTATAGCCTGTCAGATGCTTTTATTTGTGTGCACTGTGCCAAGTGACGCCACTTTCACTGCGCCATGAGTCCGCATCCGTCGTGTCCGATCCCGTTACAGCTGCTGCTGCACCTACGAACTTGGGGGCAGTCTTGTATTTAACCCGTTTATTTTGGGATGTTTGCCCAACAGAAGGCGCGCACGCAACAAGCACTGAAGCAAGCCTTCTCCATTTGGCCTCATGACAAATCGAAGCGCAGAGTGGAAATGAAACACTACTTCGGAGAAAAGCGAACGCATTACCTGTTGTGCGTATCCCTTCTCCGAATGTGCTCATTCGCGCTGCGCCCTAGTGTGTTCCGGATGATCAGTGGAATGCAAGTCCAGACAAAACTATGTATAATGCTGGCCATTCGCAGTTTGAACAAGATTCGCATACCTTGTTGCTACTTACAGAATATGGGAGTCCATCCGTGTGCGCATTCCTTTTTAGAGCTATATACCTGGAGCGATGAACAATCAGGAACATTTGCTACGTTACGGCAATGCTGCCCAAAAAGCACACCGAATGACCTGGTGAAGATATTCTGAGGATAAACAAAAGCCACAGTATCCCCGGAATTTCGAGAAACCACCTTTGAACCGTATATTTTTATTGAAGGTCCCTCCTTTCAACTAATTTGTGGCAACTAAGAAAGGTCCTTCGCCAGCCCGCACTCTCGACTGTGTGCGAATTTCATGGGGGGCGGGGGGCTAAGTAGCTTGGCAACGAAGTAAGCCTCAGATAACGGCTAACTTCAGTGGACTTCAAACAACACACCAAACAGGCAAGCCTAAGATATGCAGTGACAACACGGAAATAGCCAAAACATCTGTCTAAAACAGGCAGGATATCTCTACAATATCAAAAAGGGACTCGGGGTTGCTCTTCGCACTGTTGCTTTGACAGAGGCCCTCTCCCGGTTGCAGGATCGATGCTAGTACGAAAAAAAGGCCCCGCAGCTGAGCCCCCAGGCACTATCCACCATCGGACACTCATCCTTCCACCTTCACAATTGTATTTGTACTTCAAGCCGATCCATTCAATGATTTCGCG
>NW_013570749.1:3747-7962 GCF_000499745.2 Eimeria mitis | reverse complement strand
AGCAGCAACAGCAGCAGCAGCAACAGCAGCAGCAGCAACAGCAGCAGCAGCAGCAGCAGCAACAACGCAAAGGAAGCAATGAGCAGCAAAAAGCAATTGAAAGGCATCGGCTTAGTATTGGGGTAGCAGCAACAACACTGCAGCAGCAACAACACCAGCAGCAGCAGCAACAGAAGCAGCAGCAGCAGCAGCAACAGCAGCAGCAGCAGCAGCAGCAGCAGCAGCAGCACGTACAGGTGCAACGATAGCAATTTCTGTGTCTCCGCCGGGCTCATCAATGATGGGGTCGACAGCAGCAGCTCTGCTGCCTCCGGGTGTACGTGCAGCTGCTGCTTTTTTCTTCTTATCTCCTGCTGCTGCTGCTGCTGCTGCTGCTGCTGCTGCTGCATGCAGCGGCTCCTCTAGGCGCGGTAGATGCAAGTACGCCTCCACTATGTGCATGCTGGCGAGCTGTACATACACCCCAAACCACCCTCTAAACCCTAAACCCTAAACCCTAAACCCTAGAAATCTAAACCCTAAAGATATTTTTTCTTAGGTTCTATGGTTTAGGGTTTAGGGTTTAGGGTTTGTGTGTGTGTATATATGGTGGTGTATTATATTTCTGTGCAAATTTTTGAGGGTTTAGGGTTTAGGGTTTGGGGTTTAGGGTTTAGGGTTTACAGTATCTATCATGGTTTTAATATCCTCTAATTGTATTTTATTTGTATATAAACCACCACAAATATATTCTTCTTTTGTTAGTATGTTGGGGTGTACAGACAGCAGCGTTTGCATTGAGGTGTATAGGCACCTCAGGGGCACGCCACCGCCGCAGTTTCGTTGCTCGCGCAGCAGAGTATACAACAAAAGCCTAAATAAATAAATAAATAAATAAATAAATAAATAAATAAATAAATAAATAAATAAATAAATAAATAAATAAATAAATTAATAAATGCTGAGTCGATCGATAGTCTATACCTCATGCTTAGGCACTAGATATCCTGCAAACCCTAAACCCTCAAAAATATATATACGCTAAACCCTAAACCCTAGAATATAAAACCCTAACAAATAAAATACACACAACAAACCCTAAACCCTAAACCCTAAACCCTAAACCCTAGAAACGCTCACTTCAGCCCCCGAGGCAACAACAAGATGGAATCCTTCAATGGCTGCAACACTCGCACAACACCCCTAAACCCTAAACCCTAAACCCTAGTAAACCCTAGTAAACCCTAAACCCTAATAAACCCTAATAAACCCTAAACCCTAATAAACCCTTGGTGGAGACCTACAGAATCAAAGAGGTCGTTTGCAGCGCTCGTTATATCGGCAGGCTGAGCACAAGCAAACCCCACACCCTCATAAACCCTAAACCCTAAACCCTAAACCCTAAACCCTAAACCCTGAATTTGCTGAGACTATGCTTACATATATCTTTTTGCCATCCCCCAAGGATTCGAGTGCACGCCTGAATAAGAAACAAAACCACCGCAGCAGCAACAAGGCCTAGGGTTTATACACACCCTAGGGTTTAGGGTTTAGGGTTTAGGGTTTAGGGTTTAGGGTTTGAGGGTACCTGAGGACCTGCAGCGCCCGGCGAATGTCTCCATAGAAATTTGCAATCTTTCGCGCGCAAACTTTTATCGCGGCGCTGCACGTACACCCCAACACAGCCACACAAACCCTAAACCCTAAACCCTAAACCCTAGTAAACCCTAATAAACCCTAATAAACCCTAATAAACCCTAATAAACAGTAATGAACAGTAATAAACACTCATAAACCCTAATAAACACTAGTAAACACTCATAAACCCTAATAAACCCTAATAAACCCTAATAAACCCTAATAAACCCTAATAAACCCTGACAAACCCCTATTAACTCTGATAAACCCTAAACCCTAAACCCTAAACCCTAAACCCTAAACCCTACTCAGCGAATAGGTCTTTACAGTCTTGCAGACGCTCCAGTATAATGCCCTCGATTTGTTCGCTCGTGTACGGGTTGAACGTCAGACGCCCAAACCCTGCGGTGTACATACACCCCAATGCAGCAGCAACATCACCAGCAGCAGCAGCTGCTGCTGCTGCAGCTAGCTGCAGCTAGCTGCACCTAACCAACAAGCTAGCTAGCTAGCTACAGATATTCATCCCCCCCCAACCCAGCACATGGCTACCTAGCCACAGCTAGCTAGCTAGCTAGCTATCCAGCTAGGTATCCAGATAGCTAGCTAGCTAGCTAGCCAGGCACAGCTAGCTAGCCACAGCTAGCTAGCTAGCTAGCTAGCTAGCTAGCTAGCTTACCTATCCTGGAAGCACAACGCGAGTTGAGTATCTTTTCCGGCAGATCAATAGTATTAGCAATGGCTATCAAAATAAAAGATGAAGAAAAAGAAGGAGAGACAGCAGCAGCAGCAGCAGCAGGAGCAGCAGCAGCAGCAGCAGCAGCAGCAGNAGCAGCAGCAGCAGCAGCAGCAGCAGCAGGAGCAGCAGAAGAAGAAAAAGAAAAAGAAGAAGAAGCAAAGGCCCAATCAAAGAGAGTGTAAAGCACTCTCTGTTTCGCGCTGCGGAGACAGTCCACCTCGTCCACCACCAACACCCTGCACATACACCCCAATTGTTTTTTTATTTTTTTATTTATTTTTTATTTATTTATTTATTTATTTATTTTGTTTGTTTGTTTGTTTGTTTGTTTGTTTATTTATTTATTTTGTTTGTTTGTTTTTTTGTTGTTTATTTGCTTTTGTTGTTGGTTTTATTTTTTTGTTTTTTATTGTTTTTGTTTATATTTATATTTTTATCTATATTTATATTATGCATAAACCCTAAACCCTAAACCCTAAACCCTAAACCCTAAACCCTAAACCCTCGAGTGTACGTACACGGGTAATTTATTGACTTTAAGTTTAGAATTATATTTCCTTTTTGCATTTGCTGCTGCAGCTGTCCCTGCTGCTGCTGTTGCTGCTGTTGCTGCTGCAGCAGCAGCAGCAGCAGCAGCAGCAGCAGCACCAGTGAAATGTCTATCTAACTCCTCAAATGCATGCTGAGGGTTTAGGGGTTTACAGCCAAAGAGCTGCCTGTACACCGCAACAAACACCATATCGGGGTGCTGCAGCTTCATTGCGTTTACTTCTATGCATATAAAAGGAGGAACCTTCTGCACACACCACAAACCCTAAACCCTAAACCCTAAACCCTAAACCCTAAACCCTAAACCCTAAACCCTAAACCCTAAATTTTTTTTTAAAAAAAAATCCTGCGTTTGAAGGGACTGGTGATAGAGGCAGCATTCAATACTCTATACACCCTAAACCCTAAACCCTAAACCCCAAACCCTAAACCCTAAACCCTAAACCCTTAACCCTCACATTTTGTTGCATATCTCGCTGCAACGAACGCAGCACGCTCTGCACTGTGGCGGTTTTTCCTGTCCCTGGCAATCCGCTGATGTCTGTACACCACAAACCCTAAACCCTAAACCCTAAACCCTAAACCCTAAACCCTAAACCCTAAATTAATTTTACTTGAAGGCGACAAATATGTTAAAATTACATCAGAAAAGAAATATAAAAAACCAGCGGCAAAAAAGGAGACAGCAGCAGCAGCAGCTAGAGAGACAGCAGCAGCAGCAGCAAGACCGGCAGCAGCAGCAGCAGCAACAAGCGCGACAGCAGCAGCAGCAGCAAGAGCAGCAGCAGCATACACATGAGTTCTCCTCCTTGCTGCTGCGTAATCCCTGTTAGTATCGTCTGCCGAATCTTCTGAAACTCAGCCGTCCTGCAGCAACACAAACCCTAAACCCTAAACCCTAAACCCTAAAACATAAACCCTAAACCCTAAACCCTAGAAGCAGAGATTGCCCCCTATGTAAACCTCGGTAAAAGATGGTGGGGATTTCGTCGCATCTTGGAAGCTTGAGGGTTTACGGTTTAGGGTTTGCTGTCTAGGGTTTAGGGTTTAGGGTTTGCTGTCTAGGGTTTAGGGTTTAGGGTTTGTTGTCTAGGGTTTAGGGTTTAGGGTTTAGGGTTTAGAGGCCCCACCTGCAGGGCAAGGTCTCGGGGACGCTGTCGAGCTGAAGGCGGCGGATCGCTCGTTGGATGGGGCTCACTGCACGCCAAACCCTAAACCCTAAACCCTAAACCCTAAACCCTAAACCCTAGCAAAGAAACCCTAAACGGCCCAGTTCCCTCGGTTTATTTCCACTGTGTTTTGTACTATAA
>NW_013570748.1:22521-25948 GCF_000499745.2 Eimeria mitis | reverse complement strand
TATATATATATATATATATATATATATATATATATATATATATATATATTTGGGTTTTTTTCTTTTCCTTGCGGCAGCAGCATATTATGTTTTCTGTTTTTATTTTTTGTTTTTTTTGTCTATTTGTTTTATTTACTCTCAAGGAAGAAGTATATGAAGACACAGAAAGACTCATTCAGTCTGTAGTCGATGGATTCAACGTGTAAACCCTAAACCCTAAACCCTAAACCCTAAACCCTAAAGCATGTCACTGAATTTTTTTTTGTGTTTTTCTCGTTTGAACGAGCTGCATCTTTATACTCTCATAGACATGCCTATACCTGGTGTCTCTCCGCACGCTAAACTCTAAACAGTGCATGCATGCATGCATGCATGCACTGACATGTGTGCACGCATGCATGTATGCAAGCATGCATGCATGCATGCATGCATGCATGCATGCACTGAGATGTGTGCATGCATGCATGCATGCATGCATACAGCTACACAAACCTCAGAATGTTGTTTGCGTGTATTCTCACACTGGGCCCCATTCGTTCCTTTTATTGCTGTTGCTGCAGCAGGCATTGCATGCCTGCATCTGCTTCTGCGTGATGAATTTCTGCGCTTCTTCCGCTGCTGCTGCTGCTGCTGCTGCTGCTCTTGCTGCTGCTGCTGCTGCTGTTTCAGGTGTATCTTTGCGTACGGCCAGACGGGGTCTGGGAAAACGTTCACAATTCAGGGGAACGCAAATTTTCCTGGTATCGCCCCGCGCGCTATAAAGGGCCTCTTTGCTTTGCTTGATGGCCTGGACCCTAACAAATTCAAGTGGGAGACGCAGAGCTATATGTGTGAACTCTACAACAACCAGGTAATATATTCATGAATATATTCATGGATACTTGCAGCAAAAATTATAATCAATATGATCTCATACGGAAACAGTTGCATGCATGCAGGCGTCCATGCATGCATGGGGCGTGTATATGCATTTGTAATATTGGGTGCTTATATATATATATATATATATATATATATATATATATATATATATATATATATATGTATATATATATATATATATATATACTCAGCACGAAAGAGGAAACGGCAGTTCTGGTGTGTAGACAGCAGAACTCTTCAGTAGTTGAATTTCATGTTGACTGGGAGTGCATCTCTTTCTCTCTTCCGCTGCCTTCACAAGCACGCTGGCTGTGATCACGGAGAGTGAGCGGTGGCGTTCCTCTGTGCAAACGACGGCAGCATGCACAAGCAGCTGCATGCTTGTATTGGGGGAAAAACATTTGTTGCTCTGAACTTCTCTTGCCTTTGATATTCTCTCGGTTTCGAGAACTATTCAAAAGAATGCGGAACCTGTTAAGAAACGCTGAGTGGAGAAAAGAGGAGGGATGATGAAACTGCACTCACTTTCTGTTTCTCGTGTGTATATGCAGCTCGTAGATCTGTTGGCTCCTCCCGAAGCAAAGAAACATCCGCCTTCTTTAGATATTAAAAAGGATAGCGCAGGCATAGTGATGATCCAGGGAATAACGATGAAGAAAGTGGCGACGTCTGAAGCACTTGAAAAAATTTTTGAATACGGGTTGACTGCTCGCCATGTCAGTGGCACTGCAATGAATGCAGAAAGCTCGCGATCTCATCTTATTTTCGCAGTTCTCGTGAAAATTGAAGATTTAATCGCCGAAAAAGTCACCATGGGAAAGCTTTCGCTCATAGATCTTGCAGGTTCTGAACGTGTTTCCAAGAGTGGTACGGAACATGAATACAGCGGAAAGCTGCATTTATAGCCCGATCATCAGCCTCAACGGGTGCATAAAGAGTTAGCGGATATGAAACCAATGAAAATGAATCATGAAATCGAGGAAATATTACCGAATCGTGGTTTTGAATTTCGGGTGTATCTGCAGGTGTCACGAAGGAGAGGCTGGTGGAAGCGAAGGAAATCAACAAAAGTTTGACGGCTCTAGGTGACGTTATTTCGGCTCTTTCTAGCGGTAAGAAGAAGCAATTCAAATTCATGTTTATTGCATCGGCGTAACCATGATCCTTTTTCAGCTTTCTTTTCTGCTCCTTCGGCCACAGTTCTGAATGCAAAGGAATGCAGGCGATCTATGGAGAAACCAGTGGAAATCCTTGAAGATATATTGATCAAGGGAAATAATTTCAGCTGTTTCATATCTCCCAGCTTTCAGCTCGCTATTTCGAGCACTATATGCACACATATACCCACTATTCAACATGTACATAAAGTGCATAGGCTGCGGTGCGGCTTGGGCGGCGACACCCTGTTCATGTTTCTAGATGTTCTGTTTATTTGTTTCGCTTTTTTGAGCGGATGTTCTCTACTCAAACAGCAATCCCGAAGAGCAAGCTTGCATGCGGCGAGGTTTCCGCTGGTGATGCAAGTTCTGATATCTGCATGCATGCAGATGTCAAGATGCAAACATGAACTTCGCCTGCTGCTGCTGCATTTGTTTGGTTGTACAGGGGAGAGTTTCATTCCCTACAGAAACCACAAGCTTACGCAGGTGATGAGCGACTCCCTAGGTGGTACAGCGAAGACTCTTATGTTTGTGAACATCAGCCCAGCAGACTACAACGTGGACGAGACGGTAACTTCGTTGATGTATGCTTCTCGTGTGAAGCTTATTACGAACGAAGTAAGGCAATTGAACAGCAGAAAGAAAACCACTACTCAATTCAACAACAACTCCTGCAGATACACCTGAAATACTAACTTGTACTAAACCCTAAACCCTAAACCCTAAACTCCTCCTGCTGCTAATCTGTAGACTCCCTTCACGTAGTAAGCTGCACTGAGCTGCACTGTTGTATTTCTTTATAAATGAATACACTGTATTATCTTTCTTTCTACTACTACTACAGCCTTTTCTTTGTTTTTTTTTTTTTTTTTTTTTTTTTTTTTTNTTTTTTTTTTTTTTTTTTTTTTTTTTTTTTTTTTTTTGCCTCTCGGGCTTGGCTGAGTGTATGTGTACTTGTGTGTTTTTCTGTTTGCTTCGGTTTGTGTACAGTCTAGCAAACAAGTGGAGTCCAAGCAGCTCGCAAAACTGAAAGAAAGAGTGAAGAAACTGACGGCAGCGCTGGAGAAAGCTAAGCGCGGTGAAGCCGTTGACTATTCACTCTTGAACGAAACCGAAGACGTCTCACCAGAAGAAACCCAGCAGCAGCAGCAGCAGCAGCAGCAGCAGCTGCAGCAGCAGCAGCCAGGTAACACAGAGGAAGACGACGATGCAAACTACGAGGAGCCAGAGGACATCTCCTTCTAAACGCCTCCACCTGAATATAAGGGGGCGGTGGCTGCCGCCAATGAATTCCTTTTTCGCGCATTGCATACACAACAGGAGATCAACAAAGACAGAACACAATACTTGTTTTGTCTGTCACGAGTATATATATACATATATAC
>NW_013570748.1:17295-22483 GCF_000499745.2 Eimeria mitis | reverse complement strand
ATATATATATATATATATATATATATATATATATATATATATGTATATATGTATATATATATGTATATATTGAAAAACTCCCTTCTCCTTCAACATTATACCGCTTTCTGCGGTGCACAGACACCCGAAGCAAAGAGCAACACAACCACGTAGGTGTCGTTTACACTGTCATGTACACACATTTATTTATTTATTTATTTTCTAGATAGATCCTCCGATTGAGCCACAGGTAGGCGAAGGAACAAACCAACTAAGGGGCCACCAAACCCTCTTGTTCTTGGATTCCTTTCAGCTGCTGCAGCTGCTGCTGCTGCTGCAGTTGCTGCTGCAGTTGCTGCTGCTGGATTTTCTATTATTGCTGCTGCAGCGGGTACTACTGCTGCTGCGCTTACTATTCCTGTTGCTGCAGTTACTACTGCTGCTGCGTTTATACTATCGCTGCTGCTGCAGCTGGTACAGCTGCTGCTGCAGTCGTTATTGTTGTTTGTAGCTGAAGTTGCTGCTGCAACATCAGCAGCTACAGCTGCTGCAACATCAGCAGCTACAGCTGCTGCTGCTGCTGCTGCTGCTAGCAGCTACAGCTGCTGCTGCTGCTGCTGCTGCTGCTGCTGCTGCTTCATTGATATCCCGTGTTATCTGGTGAGTCGAAGCTCCCTCCTCCTCCTCCTCCTCCTCCTCCCTTTTTAGACCCCATGGTGGTCAGCCGCCTGAAGAAGCCTCCCTTTCCCCCGGAGCCGCCCTTGGGGTCTTTCTCTCTCGTTGTAGCAGAGCGCTGCAGCGGCGGAATGAAGGGACCCGATGCTTGCGGCTGAGGCTGCGGCGGTTGCTGCTGCTGCGGCGGCTGCTGCAGCGGGAACATCACAGACGCATGCCGCTGCAGCGGTTGGTGCTGCGGTGGATACGGAGAGCTCTGCTGCTGCATGAACGGCGATGATGTCTGCGGCTGCTGCTGCATGTACGGTGAAGACGATGACATCGGCGGCTGCATCGGCTGCTGCATCGGCGGCTGCATCGGCTGCTGCATCGGCTGCTGCAGCCCGTGCTGCATCGGCTGCTGCATCGGCGGCTGCATCGATGGATGCATTGGCGGCTGCAGTGGAGGTTGCATCGGCTGCTGCATCGGCCGCTGCATCGGCTGCTGCTGCATCGTTGGCTGCATCGGCTGCTGCGGCATCGGTGGCTGCATCGGCTGCTGCAGCGGCTGCTGCATCGTTGGCTGCTGCATCGTTGGCTGCATCGGCTGCTGCATCGGTGGCTGCTGCGTCGGTTGCATCGGTGGCTGCTGCGGCGGCTTCTGCATCGACTGCTGCAACGGAGGCTGCTGCATGGGTTGCTGCAGCGGCTGCGGCTGCTGCTGCTGCTGCTGCTGCTGCTGTTGCTGCGGTTGAGGTGGCGTGGACTGCTGTGCAGACCCTCGGCGCTGCAGCGGCGGCGGTTGCTGCGGCTGCTGTTGCTGCTGCTGCTGTTGTTGCTGTCCATACTGGCCAGACCCACGGCGCTGCAGCGGCTGCTGCGGCGGCGGTGGTTGCTGTTGCTGCTGCTGCTGCTGTCCATACTGACCAGACCCTCGGCGTTGCAGCTGCGGCTGCTGCGGCTGTTGCTGCTGCTGCTGCTGTTGCTGCTGCTGCGGCTGTGGAGCCTTTGGGGGCCACGGCCCGTCCAGGGGGCCCGCAGCACCCTGACTAGGAGGAGAGTAAGCAACCTGCTGCGGCTTCATCTCCACTGCCCTCGGTATCGCTCGCGGTGCTGTTGGTGGTGTTCCTGGTGCTTTCAGTGGGGCGGCGGGGGTCGCTCCTTCTTGTGGCTGCATTCCTGCTCCTTGCTGCTGCTGCTGCTGCTGCTGCTGAGGTCCTCCTGGTTGCTGCTGCAGTCCTCCTGGTTGCTGTTGTGCTCCTCCTGGCTGTTGCTGCTGTCCTCCTGGTTGCTGCTGCATTCCCCCAGCTTGCTGCTGCACACCCCCTGGTTGCTGCTGCATTGATCCTCCTCCTGGTTGCTGCTGCGGTGCTCCTTGTTCTTGCTGCTGCATGCCTGGCTGCTGCTGTTGTTGCTGCTGCTGCTGCTGCATCCCTTGTTGTTGCTGTTGCATTCCACCCAGTTGTTGTTGCTGCATTCCCGGTTGCTGCTGCGGCACTCCTCCTGCTAATTGCTGTTGTTGCTGCTGTTGCCGCTGTTGCTGCTGCTGCTGCTGCTGCTGCAGTCCTCCTGGCTGTACCGATCCTTGAGGCGTCGCTGCTGGTGGTTGCTGAAGGCCTTGCTGCATTCCTGTTGGTGCTGCAGTTGTTGGTTGTTGCTGTTGTTGCTGCTGCTGATGATGATGCTGCTGCTGCTGATGATGATGCTGCTGCTGCTGATGATGCTGCTGCTGCTGCTGATGCTGCTGCGATTGAGGGATGAGCCAGGTAACCCGCTCTGCTGCAGCAGGAGGAGCAGCAGCAGCAGCAGCAGCAGGCGAAGGAGTAGAAGAAGTAGTGTGGCTAGCAGCAGCAGCATGCTGAGACTGAAGCGGTGCAATAAAAGGTGCGAATTGATGTTCAGCAGCAGCAGCTCTCTGCTGCTGCTGCTGCTGCTGCTGCTGCTGCATTCCTTCTGCTGTTGCTGCTGCTGATGGCATCATTCCTGCTGCAGCAGCAGGATCATAGTACGGTTGCTGCGCGCCCCCAAAGTCAAATAGTTTTTTTCTGTCTTTCTCCTTTTTATCCTTTTTCTTTCCTCTCTTCTGCTCTGCATCCATGAGAGCTTCTTTTGCTTCAGTTAGGTCATTAAGCAGCTGCTCTCTCTCTTGTTCTAGCTGTGCGTTTTTATGCTGCAGATTCATAAGAGAAGAGAGAAGTTTTTGTTCTTGTTCTTGTTGTGTTTGTGTGTCTGCTAGTGTTGTTTTTAGTTTTTTTTCTGTCTCCTCAAGCTCCATAACCCTGGCCTGCAGCAGTTCTATACTTTCTCCTAATCTTATTCTTTCTCCTTCTGCTTCTTCTCTCAAAGCTGCTTCTCTTGCTGCAGCTTTTTCTCCTCTTTCTGCGCTTTTTTTTAGTGCTGCTTCTAGTGTTTGTATTTCTTTTTGTAGTTTCTCTATCTCTGCTTGTTTGCTGCTAGCTGTAACTAACCCCAATACATCCTCAACTACCTTCATGGGGTCACCATAAGCAACAACAAGTATAACTAAACCTAAAAATAAATAACCTAGAAGCATGCATAGTCTCGTCAGCCCCAACAACCTCTTTCTCCTTCTGTTCTCTCCTTGTAGTAAATGTAGTAATTGTAATCTATTTAATGTGTGAAATGCTTGCTCCCCATACACCGCAACAGCTTCCTCTGCTTCTTCTGCTTCTTCTTCTGTCAATACACCCCCGGTGTATCCATTGCTTCCTCCTGCTGCTGCTGCTGCTGCTGCTGCTGATCGGCGTCCTTGCTTAGAACCCTTGCCGCCTCCATCTTCTGCTAGTGCTACACCATCTACTACTCCTGCTGCTGCTCCTCCTGCTGCTGCTGCTGCTGCTGCTGCTGGTGATGATGCATACAACTGCAGCACAGCGGCGCCCCACACAAACGCCGCAGCAGTACCACTTAACAGCCGCATCTTAAAAGCAACAAACAGCTAATATTTTGCTGCTCTTGCTGCTGCTGCTGCTGCTGCTGCTGCTGCTGCTGCTGCTGCTGCGCCTACTGCAGTCCATACACCTGCAGAGGGCGGGCTTCACAGCTGCGGCCTCCTCCTCCTCGTGAGGATCTTTCTGCTGCTGCTGCTGCTGCTGCTGCTGCTGCCTGCTGCTGCTGATACCTTGGGCGTATGTTGCTGTTGTTGGTGCTCGTAAAAGGTACAGCAGAATTTCAAACAACTGTTGCTGCTGCTGCTGCTGCTGCTGCTGCTGCTGCTGCTCTCGCCTAGATACTACAGGGGAGGGCTTAGTAGGGCTCCCAGGAGCGAGGGTTTTAGTATGCAAACAACAGTTACTTTGCTGCTGTTGCTGCTGCTATTGCTGCAGTAGATGCAGCAGCAGCAGCAGAAAGAAAAAAGAAAAAGAAAGAGCAGCAACAAACACAGAAACGAAGAAACAAGGGGAAGGGCGCAGCCAGCCTCTCCTATAGCCCCCAAAGGAGGAACGAGGCATCAGCAGCAACCCGTCTGCGTGGTGTTTTTTTTTCGCAGAAAAAAAACAAAAATAATTAAATTTAAAGAAAAAAACAACAAAAACCAACAAACTTTTTCTCTAGTCTCATCGCCATGCTGCTGCTGCAGCAATACAAACATTTTATTCTTTTTTTGTTTATTTTATTAATTTTATTTCTTTTTTTTATTTACTTTACTTACTGATCCTACTAACTCAACCCGCCCCACACTACACTGGCAGCAGAACCGCTCGCACAAACCCTCGACGGTTTAGGGTCTAGGGTTTAGGGTTTAGGGTTTAGGGTTTAGGGATCGATGCAGCCTGGGGGTTTACAAACTCCCCCTGCTGCTGCTGCAGCTCGGGGACGAGTTAATCAGGAATTAGGCTGCAGCGATGACCTAGCAGCAGCAGCAGCAGCAGCAACAGCAGCAGCAGCAGCAGCAGCAGCAGCAGAAGCTACACCCGCAGCAACTGCAGCAGCAGCCGGAGCAGTGCAACCACCAACAGCAGCATCAACTCCAGAAGCAAACCAAAGAAAACCAACAACAACCCCACACCAAGCAGCAGCAGCAGCAGCAACAGCAGCAGCAGCAGCAGCAGCAGCAAAAGCCGATGCAGCAGCAGCAACAGCTGCTTCGCGTTCATCAGCAGCAGAAGCTGCATCGCTGCAGCAGCAGAGCCGCACAGAAACCAAAGACACTGCATCTGCTGCACAAACCAGCGGCAGCAGCAACAGCAACAGCAGCAGCAGCAGCAGCAGCAGCAGCAGGAGCAGCAGCAACAGGGCCCAATCGAGACCTCCATCGTCTCTACCGCCTCAACGGCAGCAGCAGAAGAATGCAGCAGCAGGCGCAGCAGACAAAGACGCAGCAGCAGCATCAGCAGCAGCAGCAGCAGCAGCAGCAGCAGCAGCAGCAGCAAAGGAGATAGATCCTCTCGATGAAGCAGCAGCAGAAGAAATAAGAAAGAACGGCCCCCTTGTTGTTATTGTTACCGGGATGGCCGGCAGCGGCAAATCCACTCTTGTTAAAGCCATGAAAGAGTAAACCCTAAACCCTAAACCCTAAACCCTAAACCCTAAA
>NW_013570748.1:16162-17258 GCF_000499745.2 Eimeria mitis | reverse complement strand
TTTTTTTTTTTTTTTTTTTTTTTTTTTTTTTTTTTTTTTTTTTTTTTTTTTTGTGATGGTTATGCAGTGTTTAGCTTGTATATACAACAAACATTTGCTGCTCCTTTATAACAAAATTATTATTATTATTATTATTATTGTGTTTCTGCTGCTGCTGTTGCTGCCGTTTCTGCTGCTGCTGCTGCTGCTGCTGTTTCTTCTTCTTCTGCTGCTGCTGCTGTTTCTGCTGCTGCTGCTGCTGCTGTCTTTCTTTCTTTCTTTCTTTCTTTTTTTCTTTGTAGTCAGCTAACAATGGAGGGTTTAGAGGTGTACATAATAAACCTAGACCCAGCAGTGCATGCAGCCCCATATGAAAGTAATATAGATATAAGAGACAGCATAAAATATAAACAAATAATGTCGTTCTATCGGTTGGGGCCCAACGGCGCTATTCTCACTGCGTTGAATTTATTTGCAACAAAAATACACCAGGTACTAGGTATACTCATCAACAAATGCAGAAACAAGCAGCAGCAGCAGCAGCAGCAGCAGCAGCAGTAGCAGCAGCAGCAGCAGCAGCAGCAGCAGCAGCAGCAGTGGTGGTGGTGGGAGTTGTGGTGGTGCTGATGGTGGTGGTGGTGGTGATGGTGGAAGCAGCGGCGACACCACCACCAGCAGCAGCAGCAGCAGCAGCACCACTACCAGCAGCAGCAGCAGCAGCAGCAGGAGCAGCAGCAGGAGCAGCAGGAAGCGATGCCCTGACGTGGTATTGATAGATACACCCGGCCAAATAGAGATATTTACATGGAGTGCAAGTGGTGGTTTAATAAGTGAGGTTTTATCTTTTTCTTTTTGTTGTTGTTTACTTTATGTTATGGATGCATGCAGATGCTGCGCAGCCCCAAACGTCTTACTCAGCAACATGCTGCATGCATGCACTGTACTGTACAGACACAAACTGCCCTTTCTTTCTATTTTTAATAAAATAGATTCACAAAACCCGAAACTAGCAGAAATGTGGATACGAGATTGTGAAGCCTTTCAGGTATACAAAAAAAAACAATAAACCCTAAACCCTAAACCCTAAACCCTAAACCCTAGAAAAAATAAAAATAAA
>NW_013570748.1:14563-15139 GCF_000499745.2 Eimeria mitis | reverse complement strand
ACCAACGCATGCATGCATGCATGTATGCTTGCAGACACATGCATGCAACGCATGCATGCATGCATGCATGCATGCATGCAGACACATGCATGCGTTGCATGCATGTGTCTGCATGCATGCATGTGTCTGCATGCATGCATGTGTCTGCATGCATGCATGCAGACACATGCATGCAACGCATGCATGCATGCATGCATGTATGCATGGATGCATGCATGCGTTGGTATAAATTATTAGTATGCGTGTGTGTTTTTATCAGTTTAATAATAATAAACGCATGCAGACACATGCATGCATGCATGCATGCATGCATGCATGTGCATGTGTTGCTTTTGTTTTTCTGTTTGGCATTTGGTGGGGCTTTAGCTCTTCTACCTGCTGCTGCTGCTGCTGCTGCTAGTGCTGCTGCTGCTGCAGCAGGGAAGCAGCAGCTGCTGCAGCAAGTGCAGCAGCAGCAGCAGCAGCAGCTGTATCTGCATGCAGCCCCAAGTGCATGCGAAGGCAGCAAACAAAAGAACAGCTAAACCCTCTGCTATTGTTTCTCTTTTTTTATTTATAATATTATTTTTATCAATC
>NW_013570748.1:14003-14527 GCF_000499745.2 Eimeria mitis | reverse complement strand
ATATATATATATATATATATATATATATATATATATATATATATATATATATATATATATATATTGCGTTAAGGTATTTATTAGTTTTCTATATAAATTAATTATTATAATTGAGGTGTACAGACAGCTCATCATTTATTAATTTTTTATTTATTTTATTTTTTATTTATTTTTATTTTTTTATTTTCGTTTGCCTCTGCAGCAAACAACAAAAGAAGAGACAACAAAAACTGCATATACACCCCAGCAGCCCTGAGCTGCCTGTACACCGCAGCAGCAGCGGTGAGCTGCCTCTACACCCCAGCAGCGGTGAGCTGCCTATACACCCCAGCAGTGGTGAGCTGCATATACACCGCAGCAGCGGCGGTGGGGTGTATATACACCGCAGCAGAGCTGCGGTGTATGTACAGCTCAGCAGCTGCAGCAGCTGCAGCAGCAGCTGCAGCTGCCGGCGTGAGGTGTATGCATGCAAACAGCAGCAGGAGTGAGGCGTATATACACCGCAACAGAGGAGAGCTTATACA
>NW_013570748.1:13109-13933 GCF_000499745.2 Eimeria mitis | reverse complement strand
TATATATATATATATATATATATATATATATATATATATATATATATATATATATATATATATAACAGCAGCAGCTGAGGTGAGGTGTATATACACCCCAAAAGAAGCAGAAGGTGCATGTACACTGCAGCAGCAGTGGGGTGTATGTACACCTCAGCAGGCGGCCTTCATTCTACACAAAATATTTAAGAGAAGCAGCAGCAACGGGGATATTTTAACATGAGAGCAGTCCGTGTTTATGTTTTACTTTTTGTTTTGTTTGTTTTCTGCTGCTGCTTCTGCTGCTGCTGCTGCTGCTGCTGCTTCTTCTTTGCTGCTGCTGCTGCTGCATGTACACCCGGCGGCCCCTCAGCAGCTATTTGTACATCACCAAGAAGACACAGAACCAACTCAGATAGCTGCATACACAAATAAATAAATAAATATATAAATATATTAATAAATAAATAAATAAATATATAAATATATATAAATAAATGCACCGCTGCAGTTGCTCCCTGCTGCTGCTGCTGCTGCTGCTGCTGCTGTATTTAGTTGAATACGAACGGTCTATGCAGTTCCTCCTAACCAAGCCTGGCTAGCTAGCTAGCTAGCTAGCTAGCTATGCAGCTAAGCAGCTAGCTAGCTAGCTAGCTAATGAATCAACTCTAGCTACCTAGCTAGCCACCTACCTAGCTACCTAGTCAGCTAGCTAGCTAGGTAGCTTGTTACCTAGCTAGCTAGCTATGCAGCTACCTAGCTAGCTAGCTATGCAGCTAGCTAGCTAGCTATGCAGCTAGCTAGCTGTGTGTGTGTGCGACAAACCTGTATATATGTATGAGTAA
>NW_013570748.1:12649-13009 GCF_000499745.2 Eimeria mitis | reverse complement strand
AGCTATGCAGCTAGCTAGCTGTGTGTGTGTGCGACAAACCTGTATATATGTATGAGTAACTAGCTAGCTATCCAGCTAGCTAGCTAGCTAGCTAGCTAGCTAGCTGTGTGTCTGTGTGTGCATCGAACCTGTATATGTTTGAGTATGAGTAACTAGCTATCCAGCTAGCTAGCTAGCTAGCTAGCTAGCTAGCTAGCTAGCTAGCTAGCTGTGTGTGTGTGCATCGAACCTGTATATGTTTGAGTATAAGTTTCTGTCTGTCTGTTATGTTGCTGCTGCTTTTTGCTGCCGATAAACAAACTGCAGCAGCACGCCCGGAAGCGAGAGACCCAGGCGTCAGCTTCAGCTTGAAGGGGAAAT
>NW_013570748.1:1180-1886 GCF_000499745.2 Eimeria mitis | reverse complement strand
ATGACATTGCTGCTGCTGCTGCTGCTGCTGTTGTTGCTGCTGTTGCTGCTGCTGCTGCTGCTGGTTCTGTTTCTGCTGCACCTGCAGCACATACAGGAGGAGGGGAAGACATAACTGCAGCAGCAGAAATAACAAAGACAACTGCTGCTACTCTTGCTGCTCCTCTCCTTGCTGCTGCTGCTGCTGCTGTTGCTGTTGCTGCTGCTGCTGCTGCTGCTGCTGCTGCTGCTGCTTGCTGGGTGATAAAGTCGTTCGTGCTGCTGTCTTCTTCGTGGCTTTTGCTGCTGCTGCCACTGTTGCTGCTGCTGCTGCTGTTGCTGCTGCGGCTGTGGCTGCTGCTGCTAAGGTTGTTGCCACTGCTGCTGCTGCTGCTGCTGCTGCACCTAGAAGACAGGAGGAGGAGGGCGGGTTGGGATTGCCTGCTGCTGCTGCCGTGTAGCCGGCTGCATGCACATGCTGTTGCTGCTGCAGCTGCTGCTGGTGCTGCTGCTGCTGTTGCAAGCGTTGCTGTTGTCTGTGCTGCTGCAGTTGCTGCTGCTGTTGCTGCTGTTGCTGCGGCTGCTCCGTGCGGTGCTGGGGCTGCTGCTCAACTGCAGCATGCGCCACACACACTCTGTTGCTGCTGCTGCTGCAGCTGCAGACCTGCCCCCGGACAGCCCACTAAGCATGAGCAGCGTTGAGGTGTATGTACACCTAAAGCTGCTGG
>NW_013570748.1:499-754 GCF_000499745.2 Eimeria mitis | reverse complement strand
TGCTGCTGCTGCTGCAGCTACTGCTGCTGCTGCTGCTGCTGCTGCTGCTGCTGCGATGGTAAAGACCTCGTGCTGCAGCCGCAGACACTGCAGTTGCTGCAGCCGCACAGCAGCAGCAGCAGCAGCAGGCGTTACTCAGCAGCAAAAGTCCCTGCTAAAGCAACAGCAGCGACAAGAATACGGATACTGGCAGCAGCAGCAGCAGCAGCAGCAGCAGCAGCAGCAGCAGCAGCAGCAGCAGCAGCAGCAGCAGCA
>NW_013570748.1:0-399 GCF_000499745.2 Eimeria mitis | reverse complement strand
CCCCGGACAGCCCACTAAGCATGAGCAGCGTTGAGGTGTATGTACACCTAAAGCTGCTGGAATTGCTGAGACAGCAGCAGCAAATATTCAGAAGAAAGAAAGAAGAAAGGTGTATAAGGTAGTAGAGGCAGCTGCAGCAGCAGCAGCTGCCGCTGCTGCTGCTGCTGCTGCTGCTGCTGCTGCTGCCGGTCTTGCTACTTTTGCTGCAGTGAGTGCTGCAGCAGCTGCTGTATTAAGGAGCAGCAGAATTTATAAGGTGTTGCATTTGTTTCATTAACAGCGTAGTTGTGAAGCCTCATCTGCTGCTGCTGCTGCTGCTGCTGCTGCTGCTGCAGCAGCAGCAGCAGCAGCGAGCGCCGCAGGCCATCACACAAGCTACCATCAGCAGCAGCAGCAGCA
>NW_013570747.1:8295-8956 GCF_000499745.2 Eimeria mitis | reverse complement strand
TTTAATTTCAAAGACAGTTTAATATTCAGCGGCGGAAATCTGAACAATGCCTCCCGTGCATGCTCGTGAGAATCGGTCCACCGGTAGCCGCAGCCGCTGCGTCGGGTCGCATTCAACGGTTCTTTTTCCGTTCCTCCTTTTCTTCTGTTTTAGCTCAAACCAGGCGGCCCAAATGGCCAATTGAACGCCTCTTATCTTTGAAATCTTCACGAGTAGCCTCACACCACCGCAGCCAAGCGTTGTGTCTCGTCCGTTCATTTTTCTGCAACAGTGTTCAATGCGGCCGCCGAAACCGGCATTTTTTGCAACAACGGCGACAACACGAGGGAGTTACACTTGTCTAGCGAGTGTTCATTTCACTGTCTCCTCCTGAGACAGACAAGACCCCAAGAGTAGCGGTAGGAGTTCTCGGTGTCAGCTTGGCCTAGAGCTAAGCTCCGACCCATCGCACTACGCCCCACAAATTTCTCTCCTTTTAGCTCCCATATTCTCTGCTCATCAATGTGGGAGGGCTGTGCCGATGGCGCGCCTTCCAATGCTCACAGCAACGAGAGGCGCCCACAGCAACAGCCGCAAGATCTCCAGCAGCAGCAGCAGCATGAGCAGGAGGAGGGCCAGCAGCAGCGTGGGCAACGAGACCTGATCATGTATAACGGTCTTA
>NW_013570747.1:6979-8201 GCF_000499745.2 Eimeria mitis | reverse complement strand
AGCCGATACGCCTTCAAGGGATGCTGCTGCTGCTGATCCCGCCACGTCTGCCGCTGCTGATGCGGCCCTCCCTAGCTGTTCCACGTCTGCTTCAGCGTTGCACTATCTCCCACCTTTCTGTGATGGCCGCCTGCAGCATCAGCCCGTTGAACAGAGAGGCCAGACTAGCGCTGGGCCATTGGAGGAGGCAAGTGACGAAGAAGCATCTGCTGCTGCAGCGGCTTCTGCTGCTGCTGCCTCGACAGTCTTATGTATGCCGCCTGATCTGGGGGGAGTTGTGGGGAGCCTGGTGAGCTGGTTTGGCGGGGGGTGGCTAGCAGACAGGTTCAGCATGATAATGCGCGAGAGCTTGCATAACACGCTGTTGCTGCTGCTACGGCTACAGCGGCAGCAGCTGCTGCGCCGCTTTTGCCCAGACCTGATGGAACGATATACGCACACTTTAAGCAGCGGCCAGTTCAGAGCGGAAAGGCACAGTGTACGTACTGCTGACGGCTACGAGGTCCACTTCTACCGCCTGCGCAGAGTCACTCGCTGCTGCTGCGCAGACGGCTGTGGGTGTGACGTTCTGGGAGGGACCGAAGCAGCAGCTGCACCAGCAGCAGCAGAGGAAGTACCCACAATAGCAATAGCTGCAGCTGCCCCTGCCAACGATACTGTGGCCCCGGGTTCATATGGCCCTGTTGCTGCACTTCCAGAAGCATCAACGCCACCATCAATGGCTGGAAGCAGCAGCAGCACCAGCCTGAATGGGAACTGCAGCGGGCAGGTGTTTGTGTTTGTGCACGGGTTGTTGGAGTCATCTTTAAATTGGATTAGCGGCGGTTTCCTCTCCCTTCCTTTCATCGTTGCCCAGAGAGGAGGCGAAGTCTGGCTGGTAAATAGCAGAGGCAATGAGTACACACGACAGCTCAACACCCAAAAACAACAGGAGCAGCAGCAGCAGGCCACCGACTGTCTGCCAGGGGAGCTGCAGGGAGAAGGTACGAAACCCTCTTACTCTCTAGCAACCCTGCAAGCATTCATCGAGGAGCAGCAGCAGCAGTTCTTCAGAGCTCAGGAGCAGCATCGAACCTGCCCTGGTCAAGAAGAGCAGCAGGAGCAGCAGCAACACGATGAGGAAGAGGAATGCTGCTCCATCGTCTGCTGCCGCTGTAGTGGCTTGACGTCGTATCCTTCTCTCCGAGGAAAGACCCAAGAAGAACAGAAACACCTGTTGAAG
>NW_013570747.1:6596-6879 GCF_000499745.2 Eimeria mitis | reverse complement strand
AGGAGCAGCAGCAACACGATGAGGAAGAGGAATGCTGCTCCATCGTCTGCTGCCGCTGTAGTGGCTTGACTTCGTATCCTTCTCTCCGAGGAAAGACCCAAGAAGAACAGAAACACCTGTTGAAAGATGCATGCATGCGAGCGTCTGCGTTGTTGCTGGACATGCACTGGGGCAGCCAAAAACATGATAACCTTGTAAACCACAGCTACCAGCAGGAGCAGCAGCAGCATCAGTCAGCTCAACCGTTTTCTGAATCTGAAGCGTCCACAGTGGCGTCTTCAGC
>NW_013570747.1:6078-6496 GCF_000499745.2 Eimeria mitis | reverse complement strand
CTACCAGCAGGAGCAGCAGCAGCATCAGTCAGCTCAACCGTTTTCTGAATCTGAAGCGTCCACAGTGGCGCCTTCAGCCTCTAGAGGTTTCACGAAGAATGAAGCAGGTGTAGGTACAGCTTCACCATCAGCAGCAACAGCAGCAGCTGCTGCAACAGGCGCAGGAACAGCAACTGCACCAGCAGTAGGATGCCCTCCTAACTACACGAGCAGCGACAACACGATGCATGCAGTTCACAGCTGTGGGGGATTTGGGACTGTCTTCTCTTTCGGGGGTGCATGCGCATGCCCCTGCACGAATGGCGGCAAAGACGAGGTGCAGCCGTTGCTACGATCTGCTGCAGCTACAGCAAGCAGCGATTCAGCGGGGCCGGTGCATACACATGCAGGAGCCCTTGCACGCAGAAATATCAGCATA
>NW_013570747.1:5881-5978 GCF_000499745.2 Eimeria mitis | reverse complement strand
GCCGTTGCTACGATCTGCTGCAGCTACAGCAAGCAGCGATTCAGCAGGGCCGGTGCATACACATGCAGGAGCCCTTGCACGCAGAAATATCAGCATC
>NW_013570747.1:5276-5781 GCF_000499745.2 Eimeria mitis | reverse complement strand
GCCGTTGCTACGATCTGCTGCAGCTACAGCAAGCAGCGATTCAGCAGGGCCGGTGCATACACATGCAGGATCCCTTGCACGCAGAAATATCAGCATCTCTCCCTGCCAACCCAGGCAGGGTGACTGCGGCGCCGAAGTGGGTTGGAGCAGCGACTTGCAGAGCAGCAACAACACCAGCGACGGAGGGAGCAACAGCACCAACAGCAGCAACAGCAGCAGCAACAGCAACAGTAGCGACAGCAGCAACAGCACCAACAGCGACAGCAGCAACTGCAACAACAGCAGCAACAGCAACAACAACAACGCCAACAGCAGCAACAGCAACAGCAGCAGCAGCAGCAGCCGGAGTTCGGTCCCCAGGATTCGCAGGAGCCTGAACAGCAGCAGCCCTCCCTTTGCTTTTTCTGCTGCTTTGGCCTCGGGGTGTTGGTCCTTTGAGGAGATGGCTCTCTTCGACCTCCCCGCTCAACTCCAATACATCGCGCAGAACTCAAGAACCCTGAAT
>NW_013570747.1:4970-5176 GCF_000499745.2 Eimeria mitis | reverse complement strand
TTGAGGAGATGGCTCTCTTCGACCTCCCCGCTCAACTCCAATACATCGCGCAGAACTCAAGAACCCTGAACAGACGCAGAGCTGCAATGCGGACTGCCTCTACATACAGCACTAGCAACAGCAGCAGCAGCGACAGCAGCGGCAGCAGCAGCAGCGGCAGTAGCAGGAACGCGTTTGGCTGTGGATTGGTGGCTGTTGGACAGTCC
>NW_013570747.1:2870-4870 GCF_000499745.2 Eimeria mitis | reverse complement strand
ACAGCGACAGCAGCAGCAGCAGCAGTAGCAGGAACGCGTTTGGCTGTGGATTGGTGGCTGTTGGACAGTCGCAAGGGGCGGCGCAGCTGCTGATAGCGCTTTCTTCTTCTCCTTCTTTGGGGCTGCTGGTGCAGCGTTCAGTCTTGTTTTCTCCTCCCTTGATCCTGCAGCCGCTGCAGCAACTGCCGTACTCTGCACGAGTGTTGCTGCTGCTAGGGATGCAACACCCCACGCTGCTGCTGCAGGCGTTGAAATTCTTTGTTGGCTTCATCCCCAAGCGGCTGCTGAGTACAGCAGGCAATGCAATTGTCGGCTCCGGGAAGAGAGGCGGCATGCGCTTCTACAACACCCCCCTGCAGCAGCAGCAACTCTTCCTCAACTTCGCCCATACGCCTTCTGGTAACCGCACCCATCTTGCTGTTGCTGCTGCTTATGCTGCTGCTGCTGTTGCTGCTGCTCCTGCCTGCTGCTGATGATGATGATAGGCTGGTATGCTGCACGCCTATGAGACGCCAATGCATGTTCCGGGGGGGGTGGGGGGGACCGCGGGAAAAACCAGGACCTTCCCTGCTCTGGTGATGGTGCTGTTGCTGATACTGCTGTTGATGCTGCTGCTTCTGTTGCTGCTGCTACTGGTGTTGCTGCAGGGGGAACTTCACTGCAGAATTTTGCTCATTGGATGCAACAGATGAATAGCGGCGAGCCTTTGTCTTCTTTCTCTTCTCCAAGTTTTGTATTTTCACCTTCTTCTCTGTTCCCTTCACATCGTCGAGGTGAATCCACCCACACCTCGGGGGTGGGGCAGCTGCAAGAGACCACAACGCCTCAGCACAACGAGCAGCAGCAGCAACAGCAGCAGCAGCAGCAACAGCAGGAGCGCTGCCCCTTGCCAGGGGTGGATGTGATTCGGGGCCGGTATCCCCTGGAGAGAATCACCAGTTGTGTGTATGCATTTCTTGGTGCCCACGACAACCTCGTGCAGCCGGGTCAGTACCAACTGCTACACTATCTTAACGAAACCCTGGCTAATTAGCTAGTGGGCTGGTTTTTGCGGATAGCTAGCTATTAGGCTAGCCACCGTGGACAGCTAGCTAGTAGTCTACCCGCCTTGGCTAGCTAGCTAGTAGGCCGTCTATCCAGCTCACTACTTGCGCCGCTGGAGTGTTGCTTCGTCGTGTAGCTTGTGTAGTGAGGTTCCCAACTTGGTAGCTAAGAGATCACAGGGCAAGCTAGCAGGCTAGCTAGCTGGCTAGCTAGCTGGCGAGCATAGACTGCGACTGCTCGATGAGAAGCGATTTGTACGTGTGATTACGTTGTTCAGTTTCTGTCGTTGTTGCTTGCGTTTCGGTCTGCATGCAGAGGCAAGTGCGGCGTACCTGAGAAGATGCATGAATAAGGAGAACCTCCATCTGCAGGTTGTTGAGGGCTTTGGTCACCTGGACTTTGGCTGGGGGAAAGACAGAGCTAAAGACTTGTACCCGCAACTCTTGGGGATGGTTTCTGCATGCACTGCTCCCTCCTCTTGTGCATGCAAAGAAACAGAAGGGAATAGGTGAAACCGGTCGTCGGGGCTGCTGTGCATGCATATACTGCAGAACAGCTGCCTTTCGCTTTTGAAGAAGACGTTGCACGGGAGGTTCAGCCGTCTTTGTTTCAGCTTGTCACTGCATGTTTATTCATTTTGTTGTTTTTTGGCGTTCCTCCTTAGAATTTCAAAATTACATAAAGACGATAAAACCCCAAAGCGGGTTTGAGGCGGCCTCTCAGCCTACCCGTAGCACTAGGCCATTTGCTGTATGCGTGCATGCATGCATGCATGCAGCGTTTAGTGGTTACATCTGTGCATGCACTAAGTGTGTGCATGCATTGCTGTGTGCCTGCATGCATGCTTGAATGCATGCACATGCACTTGTTGAGTGCGCACAGTTAGTTGCATGCACGCAAACTTGCATCCACTTATATGGCCTTTCAAACTATGCATGCATACATCCTCTTACCAT
>NW_013570747.1:2258-2770 GCF_000499745.2 Eimeria mitis | reverse complement strand
ATATATATATATATATATATATATATATATATATATATATATATATATATATATATATATATATGTTTGCATGCTGACAGTTGCAGGTTCCGATTTTTTGGGTTTTGTTTAGTGTTGTTTGGGGGCTTTGGACCAGAGGGAGGAGTCGACATTGAATGCAGTTGGCATTCAGCTCGGCTGTTATCTTTTTTTGTCTTTTTCCCTTTTACTAATGAACTGGCATAAAGACGCGCGTTTGTTGAACTCTATGGTGGAAAAGTACACTATGCTCGTTTGCACACCGACCTGCGCTGTAGTATGTACACTCGAAATCATGACTATCTTTTTATTTATTTGCAAATGTACATCAATCCAGCTTGCGAACGCAAACAAATGGAAGTGGTGAGAGTTCTTTAGGTAGCTCTTTTCCTGCTTTCCTGCTGTACAAACTGTTTAGGTTTCTGCAGCAGTATCGAAAACTATACGGCCCACTGTTATTTCTTGTTATAATCTGTAGAATCGAGTTATGATAT
>NW_013570747.1:1958-2158 GCF_000499745.2 Eimeria mitis | reverse complement strand
AACTCTATGGTGGAAAAGTACACTATGCTCGTTTGCACACCGACCTGCGCTGTAGTATGTACACTCGAAAGCATGACTATCTTTTTATTTATCTGCAAATGTACATCAACCCAGCTTGCGAACGCAAACAAATGGAAGTGGTGAGAGTTCTTTAGGTAGCTATTTTCCTGCTTTCCTGCTGTACAAACTGTTTAGGTTTA
>NW_013570747.1:1620-1858 GCF_000499745.2 Eimeria mitis | reverse complement strand
TTATATTCCACTTACTATAGACGCTGTATTCAGTTTACTATACGTAGGTAGAACGCACCCTGTGAGTACGTCAACGGCAGCAAGTAGCAATGGAGGTCATATTCAGAAAATATTCCGAGGGTGGAGCTGAGCTCAACTGCTTTTAACATCATGTTTAGTGAATCGGATGATAGCTGTACCTCTTAAGGATTGCGCTGCAACCTCCTAGTTTATACAGTATGTATAATGTAACACATAG
>NW_013570747.1:873-1520 GCF_000499745.2 Eimeria mitis | reverse complement strand
CAGCAGTATCGAAAACTATACGGCCCACTGTTATTTCTTGTTATAATCTGTAGAATCGAGTTATGATATTATCTGATGCATATATTCCACTTACTATATACGCTGTATTCAGTTTACTATACGTAGGTAGAATGCACCCTGTGAGTACGTCAACGGCAGCAAGTAGCAATGGAGGTCATATTCAGAAAATATTTCGAGGGTGGAGCTGAGCTCAACTGCTTTTAACATCATGTTTAGTGAATCGGCCGATAGCTGTACCTCTTAAGGGTTGCGCTGCAACCTCCCAGTTTATACAGTATGTATAATGTAACACATGATAATATATACATCTGTATATCTACAGATGCACCATGTATATTATATCCACATAATATCTAATATATAACAGTAAAACCGACTACAAATATGATGTTGTAGCTTAATGCTTGCACATATCACTCCGCTAGCAGTACGCGTGGTGCTGCACTGCATATCGCTATATATATATATATATATATATATATATATATATATATATATATATATATATAATCTATATTATGTGGGGATACATATCACATATTTTACGTAGCTTAGATATTGTATATACTATATGTAAACTTTTCCTACTGTCTACATCCGACGGGTGCAAAACGAGGAAACTAACC
>NW_013570747.1:0-773 GCF_000499745.2 Eimeria mitis | reverse complement strand
GTATATCTACAGATGCACCATGTATATTATATCCACATAATATCTAATATATAACAGTAAAACCGACTACTAATATGACGTTGTAGCTTAATTCATGCACATATCACTCCGCTAGCAGTACGCGTGGTGCTGCACTGCATATCGCTATATATATAATCTATAGTATGTGGGAATATATATCACATATTTTACGTAGCTTAGATATTCTATATACTATATGTAAACCTTTCCTACTGTCTACATCCGACGGGTGCAAAACGAGGAAACTAACGCGTCTGCTGTATTCTAACCACAGTTGTCTATTTGAGGGAATATATTTGTATATATATTTCCTTTATACATAGCTGAGTTGAAATCAACAACCGATGCTCAAGTAAACACTTAATCTATCTAATCTATTTAACCTATCGCCTATATGAATAACTGTTGTCTAAAGACCGGATGCGCTGTTGTTTAGATAAGTAAATGCTGATATGTTTTTGTTCTTTCGTATGCTGGAGAGCATAACGGCGGCTTTCGTCAGCATCGAAGAGAACGTATCGCGGAAGGAAAGAAATAAATATAAAGTTATTCTAAAATTCAGTTTAAAAACATTAGGCGGCGCTCTACGATAACCACTGCATACTGGCACCTGTACAAAACTGCATGCATTCATACGCGTATATGCATATGCATTTTTTATGCATATGGATGCGCATAATTGTGCGATTTCTTTTCTGTTCGGAATTTAACAGAGTTACGCTGCACAGTGACCGTCCGTTTACTGCGGCGGC
>NW_013570746.1:7021-8148 GCF_000499745.2 Eimeria mitis | reverse complement strand
TAAAAAAGGAGACAAAGAAGAAGGAGGAGAGATATAAGATAATAAATTATTTTTTATTATACTACGACGGCCTGAATCCATACTACGTATCACTGCATCTCTAGCTAACTCAAATTTTTGTTTTTGTTTTATATATATAAATAAAGAATAAAAAAACTCTGCTGCTGCTACTGCAGCAAAGCCAATGATGCATGCAGCCCCAACTAAAACATTACGCGTCATAGATAAAGAAAGTAAAGAACGTAATAAAACAGCAGAAAATAATAAACCTAATAAACCACCAATACGAGCACGAGGAGCAGGCAGCAGCTCTGTGTCTGCTGTCATCTCTTCTTCTCCTTCATTCTCCTCTAAAACAAATTCCTGCTGCTCTCCTTGCTGCTCCTGCTGCTGCTGCTGCTGCTGCTGCTGCTGCTGCTGTAGCTGCTGCAGCTGCTGCAGTTGCTGCTGCTGCTGCTGCTGCTGAAAAGGTTTAAAGGGAACGGGAACGGCACCCACAGCATCATACGCAATACCCTCGCTAGATGGAGCGAATGCACGGGGGCCCCCAAGGTGATGGGGGGGGGCCCCCGGGGCCCCTGGCTGCACCGCATGCAGTGATGGTGCTGCGTATGCGTCTGCTGCTGCTGTAAAGGGATGTGCTGCTGCAGGAACTCCGAGCGGTGCAACACCAGTTGCTGCTGCTGCTGCGGTTGCTGCTGCTGCTGCTGCTGCTGCTGCTGCTGTTGCTGCTGATGCAACCACAACCGCTAGCCTTAGGCGGGGCCCCGTGCTGGGGGGCCCCCAGGGAGGCAGGAGGCCCATCCGGTGGTTTTATATGGAGAAAGAGAAAAATAAAAAATAAAAATAAAGAAGAAAATGATATATTAACGTTGCTGCTGCCGTACAAACACAGAGAGATGGGGGCTCAACAACACCGCATACACCGCAGAGTAGTACGAAACAGAGGGGAGTATAAAAGTAAGAGAAATAATCAATAAAAACAAGAAAAATAAATATATTATAAATTCAATAAACTCTAAACTAACAAAACAAACAAAAACATGTATTTTTATACACCCCTGAAGCCCAAAGGAGGAGATGTAGCGGGTCGCTCTCCCGATGCAACAGCAGCAGCAGCAGCAGCA